>NC_084614.1:32944502-33094502 GCF_033978795.1 Nerophis ophidion | reverse complement strand
GTGGTAGGAAAAAAACATCTTTTAAGATAAAATACAAATAATATCAAGAGAATACTTAAATGGGGAGTACTTAACATTACAAATATTATCAAACAAACCTTTAACAAAGTGATCACTTTAAACTCTTGCGTTTCTCGTTGTCGTTTCGTAAAATCTGACACTCATTTGATCTTCTTGATTTTCTCTCCAGGAAATTCTTTTCGCAGCTTGAACGGTTCTAACAGCCAAACATTTTTCTTTGAGAAAGGCAAAATTCCACCCAGAACGCTTTGACAACAGACACTCGCTGGACAACCACTTTGAGCCTTGCATATTTAATTAGTCGAACTTGACAGTAGGTCAGTACAACCAATTATTTATTTAAGTATCTGTTAAAAGTTTTAAATAATCGTTAATATGCATTGTTTTTTTTGCATTGATCAGCGAGAACACAGACTACCATGTCAAATTCATTGTGTGTTAAACATACTTGGGGAAATATAGCTGATGAATATACTGGATGGACATGTTTCTTTATAAAGTAATAAAAAAACCTGTGGTCAGTTTTTCTGCAAAATGGTTCTATAGAGTAAAAGTTGCCCACTCCAAGTACATTGGGCGTAACGTTCGATAACGGGAAATGACGCAATAGGCAAATACATAGGTCAGGGGCAAAATTTGTTTTTTTCTCCAACCTGTTTTGAAATGTTTATTATTACTTAATCTATATAAAACATCACAATTGTGACGTCACTTAAGCTGCAAAGCTACGTGTCTGTCTGCTTTCAGCGCAATTCATCATAGGCAGAGCAACAGACATTTAGTCATTTGATTAGTCTGTCATTAGAAGTAGCAGTCAATTAAATGATTCATCCATGCATCCATTTTCTACCGCTTATTACGGGTTCCGGTTCGCGGGGGTTGCTAAAGCCAATCCCAGCTACACACGGGCGGAAGGCGGGGTACACCCTGGACAAGTCGCCACCTCATCGCAGGGCTAACACAGATAGACAGACAACATTCACACTCACATTCACACACTAGGGCCAATGTAGTGTTGACAATCAACCTTTCCCCAGGTGCATATGTTTGGAGGTGGGAGGAAGCCGGAGGACCCAGAGGGAACCCACGCAGTCACTGGGAGAACTTGCAAACTCCGCATAGAGAGATCCTGAGCCCAGGATCGAACCCAGGACCTTTGTATTGTGAGGCACATTACAAATGTGAAAAATATACAGTATATGCTGAATACAGTTAAGGCATTGAGTGGACGGCCTGGATGGAATTGCTATGGCTGTTGACATTATTCAAGTACAAGCAATCAAAAACATAATTAACTTTTAATTTTACCAAAGCAACAGAAGCATGTGGAAGACAATTCAAGGTCTAAAAGGGTTACCTGTCACAAAGTCATTGCTTACGGTTGTCTTGTCCTCGCTGATAATCATATTTAAATTCTTGGCATGTAGTCAAACTTTGGATGGTGGTGAAGCCGAGTCTGACAACCATGCTCTCCTGCCCGTTTGTGATGTTCACTGATGTCAGTATCAAGGCAATGTCAAAGTTGGCCAAGGTGGAGTCTGCTAACAGCAGGATGGTAACCATGCTGATTGCAAAGGAACTGCTATGTTTTGCACCTGTCTTTTGTATTTTCCGCATCCATATTTCCCAGTGTCACTGAGGACAGTATCATCACATATTTCAACAAAGCTTTCTATTAAAACAAAGAACTGTGCCGCCTTCCACCATCGTAGCATTTTCCCACCGGATGCTTATTTTAGCACTGATTTGGAGTTTCTTTGAAAAGATTCCGAGCATGATGATATCTTCAGTCAGGCTTTTACTGACAGATTAAGACTAAATTTGAGTGGACTGAAGCTGTTCTGGCTCCACGTTGTAGAAACAAGCTTCCAACCGAGTTACATCCTAATGAGAATCCATTTCATCCTACAAACATATCTGACCTTTATAGTTTGTTATGCTTTTTGTGTTTTGTTCTCAGATGATTTGAATATTACTATGCCATTGTAGCTTGATTTTAGCAGATGACTGGGTGCATTTTGTCTGTTATAAGGAGAAAAGTACCACTGTTATCATCCTTCTTGGATAAACCCTGGTCACCCACATTTTGGTAAATTTTATTGGTAGTTCTGAAAGACTGATTCACAAATTGTGGACCGAAACTCAAAAGGAAATGATGCCATTGCATCACCTTAAACCACTTAGCCAATGAAAGCCATTACCACATGGTATTCGGAGATTGGTCAAATTTGATGTGATATATACTGCACAGTGGAATCCAGATTTACGAACTTAGTCGGTTCTTTGAAATAGAGAGTTTGTGTATTGAAGCATATGTTCTCACAAGAAACAAGTTAAAACATGAATAATGGGTTCCAACTAGGGCTGCACGAGTAAACTATCAAATTGGCATCAAGGTTTTAATTAGTGCGATAACCGCAAGGCGTAGATTTTTGTTTTTTTTCACCAATCAGAATTGTTGAGCTTCGCGTCCTTCCACTCCTGGCCAGAGGTGGGTAGCAATGTACTCAATTACATTTACTTAGGTAACTTTTTATGAAAAAAATTATACTTGTCAGAGCAGTTTTAATTTAACATACTTTTTTACTTTTACTTGAGTATATTTGTGAAGAAAAACAAAATTTTTATGTTGAGTTCCATTCCGATCGTTACATTCATTTAAAATCAAAATTTTTTGTAATCTAGGCTTTCAAAAACTAATTCATTTGTCAGCGAGCCTTCTTCCAGCATACATTTTCACATGATTCCGTTTCGCCAATCTAACGTAAGCTTTAATGACGTTTGACACCACTTCCAACTGGAGAAAACACGTTGCAGTGAATTTTACAGGATTTTTATGTTTTGCACGTGCACACTTACAAAAACTACAGTTTTATTTCAAGAATCATTAAAAAATAGGTACTAAATATAACAGAAGTTATTCACAAGTTACTCAATACTTAGGTCGATTTTCACAGAAATCTGACTCCTACTGAAGTAATTATTTTAATGACTACTTTTTACTTTTACCTGAGTCATATTATTCTAAAATAACACTACTCTTACTTGAGTAAATTTTTGGGTACTCTACCCACCTCTGCTCCTGGCCAATCAAAAGTGTTTAAGGAAACAGGCATCAACAAATACATGAAAATTAAGTCGAAATACTTTGCCGGCATCGATAAACTGCTATGTCCCTGTGTGTTTGGAAGCATTACAAGACTGCTTCAAAAGCACAGACTGGGACGTGTTCAAGGCAGCCACCAACAAAATTCATCATACGTGTCAGGGTTTTGTGCAGAGGCCGCCTTAACAACAAAGAGCCACCGCCTAAACTAAAGTCTTAAAAAGAAAAAAGAAAAATTGTTTTTTTTTTTTTTTTGTCCTGTCCAGCTTCTCAGGCAAATCATATAGTTGATGTGGATGCCCATATCGGCTGTTCAGATTTACTTTACAAAAGAAAAGTGTAGGATACTTCTCTTGTTGCCTTATTGGTATTTGACTTTATTAAATGTATTTATATTATCATTTGGTGCTAAACTAAAGTCTTATCAAGCTGCTGTGCTTCGTACTGCCTCTGCCTTTGTCAGTATGTCTCTGCAGCACCCAGCATTGTCCCACCCACACAACCATCTGATTGGTTACACGCATAGCGGTAACAGCCAATCAGCAGTGCATATTCAGAGCGCATGTAACAGCCAATCCGCAGTGCGTATTCACAGCGGTAACAGCCAATCAGCAGTGAGTATTCAGAGTGCATGGAGTCAGTGCTCACGGCAGAGTCAGGGAGGAGAGACGGTGAAGGTTAGCAGAAAGGTGTTGAGCAGGTGAGCATAATGCAGCATAATGTAACTACTAGTAACATCACTATGAGCCCGTTGACGTTCTAGAAATATAAGCGCCAGCTCAGCTCGCTCGCAGTTCTTGAGGTGAAGGTTAATTAGCTTTTTTAGCGTAACATTAGCTCATTTTGCGGTGTGTGTGTGTGTGTGTGTGTGTTACAGACAGAAAAGCCCTGTCTGTCTGAGAGAAAGACAAGCCTTATTGACCTGCAGTTAACAACTAAGTTATTTCCCTTTACCTTTTTCTGCGTTGAAGCAGCAAAAAAGGACATTATGTTAAATGGAGAGTTTCTGTCTCTGATAGTTGATATAATAATGTAACTGCATCATAAAGCCTACATAAACTCCATGGTGTTCATTGATAAATAGTCTCTCTTATTGCTATTGTACTATTTTTTTCAGCTATAGTTACATCAATCATTAGTAATGTTGCAGCCTAGTTTTGAATGGCAGAGTCCCTGCTATCCCATGTTGATAAAAATACAACATTTACATAATAAAAATCAACTACAGGCTTCCCAAATGCTGTAATAAATTAAGCATGATGTGTTGAGCATATGACAGCATGTGGCCCCACTTTCAACTCTTTTTTTTCAAACGCTTATTGCAAACGCCCTTTTACAGTAAGTCATTAATTTGACTTGGTAGATATTGACTTACTAAGACAAAATAATGACATACTTATGTATCTCAGGTAACTAGGACTGTTTTGTGTTTTGTTTTTACTTTACGGAAAAAATATCGAGATATATCATCAATCAATCAATGTTCCTTTATATAGCCCTAAATCACTAGTGTCTCAAAGGGCTGCACAAACCACAACACAAACCACAACACAAACCACTACGACAATATCGTACATTGCCATTCAGCATACGGAGCGGAAAACGCAACCAAAAAATGTAGGTTTCACACAACGAAGCCAGCCTACTTCACCACAGTCTGTATAGTCTAGTGCCCCCTCCAGGCAACGATGAGATGGTGGCAACACCTACCCAACGCCCCCTTCCCCCTGGAGAGACACCACCTTAACTAAAAAAGATTCTGGGGGAAACACTGATATGTGTGGAGGAGTATGCAGAGTCTACAGTATGTCTGCATACATTCAGAAGTGCATGGTGGATGTTAGTGTGATTAAGAAAATCCCCACACGGGCCAATGAGAAACCCTGGATGAACAGTGAGGTACGTGCAATGCTGAAGACTCACCAGATTCTACAGAGGCACTATAGAGAGCCTACTGACCAACTAAATCTCTGTCTGAACTGGAGCCTACAGTGCCTCAGACTGGAAGTCTGCAGAGAGTGGTGAGGGCGATGGAAAATATCATCAGGTTTTCTCTTCCTCCTATCCAGGAAATCGCAAAAACCCGCTGCCTGACCGGGGCTCAGAAAATCTGCAGAGACTCCTCCCACCCCCACCAAGGACTGTTTTCACTGCTGGACTCTAGAAAGAGGTTCCACAGCCTCCGTAGCAGAACCCCCAGGTTCTGTAACAGCTTCTTCCCTCAGTCAATAAGACTATTGAACGCATCATAATAATCCCCTCAATTCCCCCCAAAAACGGATTACCTCGCTGGATTATGAAGAAAATATAACATACATCCATAAACATGGATGCATATGCAAAAGTGCAATATATTTATCTGTACAGTAATCTATTTATTTATATCTGCACCTCATTGCTCTGTTTTCCGGCTCACTACCATGAGCTCATGCAATAACATTTTGAATGACAATAAAAGGAAGTCTAAGTCTGGCATTCTTAAAATGTATAGCCAATTTCTGAGTAAACTGCAACTGGTTCTGACCTAAATCAAACCAGATATGCATCACTTTCATGACTGATGAGGAAAAATGTTTATTTTCTAAATCAAAAATCTGTACAGTTAGCCCTTTCGTCATACCTTGTTCTGCACAGTGCCTCTAAGCTGCATATTTACATGATGGCTCTGTTGACTAGCGCTATGGTCCAAAAATGTATGTCTTTATTTCAGTTTAACAACAGCATCTCTATATCCAAACACGGTACCATAATTGGGTCCCGTCTGGCTAATGCCATGCTTGAGGATAGCGATGCAATAGTGATGTAAAATCCTCTCTGTAAAGGAAATTACTCATTATGTTATACCTGGTGCAATCCAGTGTAGGCTGGAGCTGTGCAAATGTGGCCAAAAGCTGCACAATTAAAATGGCCACAGTCATCTGGCGGGCTGTGATTAAAAATAATAATACAGTCTTTGAATTCGCCCTCAAAAAAAAAGGGGAAGATTAATTCTGGGCTTAGATGTACTTTGAATGAGATGCACAAAAATGCACTCATTTGAACTAGAAATCAATCAATGTATGACGAAATATGAAAAGCAATCACTTTAAGGCACTAAGGCAATCTGATTTAGAAGGTCTTCTGGGCCTGTTGTGTGCTTTTTTTCAGCACACTATTGACCTTGCTTTCAAAAATCTTCAAGGGCAACATGTACACTACACAAAGTGTCTATTGTTTTGTATCATGATGGGAGCAGATGCTGACTCAGGAGGGGCTTATTGCAACATCACAATTTTGATGTAAAGATTCATTGCACACAGCGAGACCACACACACACACACACGCACAAACACACACGCACACAAAAACCAGATTGAATTGTATTTTTTTCTGATAAAGAAATATTGTGCCGCGAGGATCAGACTATTGCAACACCTGTGTTCCTCTGGTTCACGCTGCAGCTCGGCTTTAGAACCCCACACGCACTAATTATTCAAATCCAAATGAAAAATGTCAAGATGATTAAATCTGCTCTCACTTTTCGACATAACAGAAATCCTACCCTAAGTTCCAGCACCCTGGAAATACATTTTTTCAGTTTTAATACAAAACAGTTTATCAGGTTACCGGGGCAACCATTCTTTGACAGGGGGATTTTGTAAAGACAAGGTAAAAGTCATAATTAATGAAAAATACATTAAGATAGATACATGTCCAAAGCATCATATTATAAACAGGAGGTCCCCCATTTATGTAAATGAGCACATTTGCATTTATCATGCCTGTACTTCAGTTAATACAATTTGCACAGTTTGGCATTGCTTGTTACCCTAAAATTTGATCAGGGACCGATTTGATGACAAATGATGTGCTAGTAAAAACATAATATGTGGGGTAACATTCTCAATTGATGGGCTCCCTCTTGAGGGAACTCAAGTTTGCTTTTAATTAACCTTCATGAGCACAAAATCAGTTGTCTCGGTCATGAACCAAGGCAAACGTTTTTTTTTTCAAATGTTAAATTTGTGCCTTGGCTCAAAAAAGGTTTGAAGCACAGCTCTACTGACCAGAGCAGGTGTCATCAACAATTAATTTTAGCATTGAAATCGCATAATTTGCATCGTTAACCTGATTACTTTACGTGAACTCCAAAATCAAGGAAAACCGCCTTCCCTGCTCCAGCCCATCCCTTTTTTTTTATAGGAGCTTTAATGGTGATAGTTGAAGAGCAACAGGCAATCCACCACAATGTGTTCTTAGGGGATTCCAGACTTGGAAAGCTGAGAGCAGTGCTAACAAGGTAACAAGGTTCTGCCATCAGGGGAAACCAAGCAACAATAATACCATAACGTACATCAACAGACGGTCTCCACATAGAATTTTAGAAAAGTCCATTTATGTTACAGATGCCAGCTTGTGCAGCTGTCTGAGAGTACTATGGTAAACCTCATGCCCTGGGACCTTAACAGTCATACTTGGACAACAAGCTGGCAGCTTCAGCCTTTAATTTATTGGCTAGTGCTCTCGACTCTTAATCTGTGGACTCTGGTTTCATCGCAGGCCATTCCAGGTGGGTTACATAATGTTGTGAATAAGGAAGGGGTATGGTGTATTATTCACAATTACTACTAGCAAATTTTTAAAGTTAGATTAATGCATACTTGCCAACCTTGAGACCCCCGATTTCGGGAGGTGGGGGGTGGGAGGCGGGGCGTGGTTGGGGGCGTGGTTATTTACAGCTGTTGTGCACTTTCTAAAGTAGATGTTATTGTCACATATGCATGATTGATTGATTGATTGAAACTTTTATTAGTAGATTGCACAGTACAGTACATATTCTGTACAATTGACCACTAAATGGTAACACCGCAATAAGTTTTTCAACTTGTTTAAGTCGTGGTACAAATATATACTATCAGCATAATACAGTCATCACACAAGTTAATCATCATAATATGTACATTGAATTATTTACAATCCGGGGGGTGGGATGAGGAGCTTTGGTTGATATCAGTACTTTAGTCATCAACAATTGCATCAACAGAGAAATGGACATTGAAACAGTGTACGTGTGACTTAGTAGGATATGTACAGCGAGCAGAGAACATAGTGAATTCAGTTAGCATAAGATCAAGTATATACATAAGAAATACATTCGACTATGGAGGTGTTGTGCTGGTGCATTTACAGTAGATGGCAGTATTGTCATGTTTAAGAGTGTCACATGCTGTTTACGGCAGACTAACTGCCTTACGGTAGAGTGGTAGACGTAAACGTGACTGCTGTTGTTTTGTGTTGTTACTGCGCTGAGAGCACGTTAATTAAACTGCCTAACAAAAAACCCACATAAGAAACCAAGAACTCGCCCTCGATCATTCTACAGTTATAACGTCATTGGGCAGACACACTCAGACACGTCCCCTGGCAAGTATGGATTAATGTAGCATTGTTTTATTTGTAATATACATAATGTTGTTGTTGGCAGTCCCAACACTATTTTTGGGCAGCTTTTATCATTTGTATTAAAGATGTCATATGCAGTAATGTGGCTAGAAATGGTACTGCAATCACGGTCAAAATTCTGTAGTCCCCTCCAACTCTCCATGACTGATGTTGCCAGATACGCAGCCGAATCCTCCTCCTCCTCCAAAGAACTTCAAATGGCAATCGATGAGTCCTATGCTGTAGGTTTCTCTCATTTATGCTTCTTGCAAGATGGTTTACTAAGTAATTATGCCACATTTTACTAATGTGGATTAGCAAAATGTATTTGTAAATCTATTCAGCAATATTTTCGTCGGGGGTCGGGACAGATTGTTGGCATTACCCTGCTAAAATGTCTAGTTTGACCGCACGGACCACCATCGAAATAATTATATATAATACATATAATATATTGCATAGGCCTACTTTGATGGCAAGCAAAGGCCAACAGTAAAATTACTGCCCCATTTCGTTCTGCAAAACTCCATATTGCAGCCAACCTTATGCACTGCATTCTCTTCCATGTACGCACATCACCATCTTTCAGTGCAGAGTGCAATTCTATGAGCCAACCCACATTACGCAAAAAAACACGTTACGCATAAATCATATAGCTTACTACCATGTCAATACACAAAGTAGCAAATCACTACATGTATTGCATTATATTGTGCCAAACAAACATCACCCCATATGTACCTGATGCACATACAGTATCAGAAACCGCAATTAATGGGGTGTTGATGTTGGACCACATTCCCTCATCATATTGAGAACGGACATTAACACTGACAGCCCGAGTAGCAACATGAAAATTCTACATCACAATTTTCATAGTATTGTTGAATGTGCTTATACAACGACATTTGTTAACGACATCCATCTATCCATTTCCTACCGCTCATTCCCTTTTTGGGGTCACGGGGGGCGCTGGCGCCTATCTCAGCTACAATTGGGCGGAAGGCGGGGTACAACCTGGACAAGTCGCCACCTCATCACAGGGCCAACACATGTTTTTTTAGAAATAAACAACTCACATACAATGTACTTTTTTGGCATAAGCTGCATATAACATTTTATTTTTACTTTTTGAGTGTTTATATATGTTTATATTCTTCCATTATATTTTGTACAGGTTTCACAGTGTTTTTTTTTAATTGATAAAGGCAAAACCTAGGTTTGTCCATTCAAAAACATTGGGCATCGAACATTGACAAAAACTGGGTTTTACATTCATATTCTTCTGGAACCATTCAAAGCTTTAAAAGCCAATCCCTATTTTTGATGCTAACTCCGATGATTGTAGTGTGATCGCTATCTGAATTGACAGCAAAAAAAAAACTCATGGTGACACCTCTATCTGTAACACATAGACAGGATATATGTGTAAATATATTTAATTTAGGTTTTAAAAAATAAACTGAAACTTTTAGTAACGAGTACTCCTGTGGAAAGACACTACTGATAATTATATTAAATTTCAAATTATTGACATTCATATACTGCTTGAAAAAGAGCCTTGTAAAAAATTCATAGTACATGTTCACCACTGACTCTTAAAAGAATCCAAATTGAAAATTGTTGGGAACTGGGTTCCAAACCGTGTCTGTTCAGAGAGCACAGAGTGATAGGTCAAATGTGCACAATGGAATATCTTAGGCTTTGTTTACACTGTAGACCAACTCAGATGTGTTTGCTCATATGTGACCTGTATCTGATTTTTTTCATGTCGATATGAACAGTACAATTCCAAATTTTTCAAATCCAATACTGGCGTCTTTTGTCATAGCAACTGTATGAGCCAAAATGTTTGCCCTCTCTCTTCTTAATCTTCTATAAACAATACTTCAAATCAGATAAAGTTGACTGTGATTGCACGAAATCCTTGAAAATGCTACAAATGTGCCAGGACTGAAGGCTACTAGATTTGGAGCCCTGTAATAGTTCTGTAATCATTGCTGCACGTGTGACATCATGTCTGCAAAAGGGTCAGTTTGCATTCATGTGAGACATCACATTTTTTTTGCAATATGAACAACTACAAACAAAAAAAAATGGACATCCTGCACTGCGGCATGAACGCAGCTTTAGTTGCTAAGACAGTAATGTGACGTCTCGGTGGCATTGTGGTGGTGAGTTGTTCTCTCGTGGGTGCAGCGGAAGTTGGAACACAGCGTGAGGGTAAGGATAAGAATTTATTTAAATAATAAAACAAACTAAGAACAAAAACACTTGCACAAAGGCACTAACCAAAAACCAACAGAACTAGCTTGGGAGCTAGAATGAACAAAAGGGACTAGCGTGGAAGCTAGGGACATACACAAACAAAATAGCATATACGCTAACAAGTATACAAAAATAGATTTACCACAATGTTGGAAGAGCGGCGTCAGCTGTTGCGTGTAGCAAGCAAGAGTCCAAGACTGAATGTCAAACAGAGGCGGGCATCTATAGGGAGATAAATAATCAAGGGCAGGGGCGCGTGATCAAAGCAGAGACAGGTGACACTAAATGGGTAACTATGACAACGGAAACAAAACCAGGAAGTGCCACAAAGAACTGAGGAAGACAAATACTAGACAGAATGTGATAAACAGAACCAAAACCAGAATATGCCATGATCCAAGACGTGGATCATGACAAATGTGTTTATACAAGTTGAGATTAGGGTAAGTGGTTTCTAATGGAGAAAGTAGTTATTGACTTTTCTCTTCATAGTAGTATATAAGCTACCTAAAAGTTAGGGTGCTAGCTTCCTTCTCCAGTAAATGAGCAGTATCACCGGTTTGGGAGTTTACCAAAGTGTGGTTGTCAATTAAAGTTTTATGATAACTTTATATACTGTCAGGGTTTTTTTTTCCCTAATTCATTATTAACACCATAATCATTACAAATCATTAAAAAATATATTTACTTATAAGAATGTGTCTGTGGGTACTATAGTCTCGTCCAAAAAATGTGGTGCATGGATTTCCTATAAAAAAAATCTAAAATTGAGTAGTTTTCATTGTATACCAAAGCATGACCTTTCTGAATTCCCAGTTTTCTGCAGTGCAGCATAGCGTCTTTTGTCTATGTTGAATGTTTGATATTTATTGGATTACACCCCTCTCAGCTGCGATATATCAAATGATTGTGTGGCTCTGGCTGTGATTTAGGGGGAAGAGCATCCATTTATATTCCTTCCACATCATTCCAAGTCTAGGTTAAAACATTTCTCAGGACCCGAGGATGTTGTGCCACTGCAATACAGCTTCCCAGATATGCAGCTTTGGGCTTTAGCTTGAACTTATAACCTTAAAGGTCCTACAGACTCCCATATTTTAAATCAGTAAGAAAAAGAGCAGGCAACACCGTATTTCTATTTTTAAACCATCTTCCTAAAATGTGATTCATATTCTCCTAATGGATCAAAACAGTCGCTGCTCCTCCCGGCTTTGCGAGACAAAAACACATGTGAACGTGAAAGACAGACAAAAGCACATCTGTGGAGACATCTGCGTCGACAATATATCCTGAGCGTGCCTATTGTTCTGCATGAATTGATGTATTATATTTTTATTAGTTGTGTATTATTCTCCACAAACCAGATTTTTAGAGCTCCATAATAAAACACACTTCTGAATTTCAATCCCAACAACAGTTTGAATGGGAGTTACTTAGCAACTATTGAAAAGCTTTCAACAGCGGCTCATCAATCAATAGTCATTGATTCGCTCCGCTCATTATGCTCTCGTTGAAGATGTTTCATGGAGTTTTGGCGAGTAGTTTTATTCTATAAATTGTTGCGATGAGCATTTACTTAACATTGCCCTTGACATGAGCTCTTTGTTGCTGCCAAAATACTATAATACCATTTACCTTAGATTCTGTGTAACAGACTACAAATGTGGCAGCTGCTGACAGGTGACTAAGACGTTCATCTTGCAAATGTAATGCAGTGACGTTGATAGCTTTTCAATGTTTTCAGGTTGTGATTTGAGTGGGTTCCCAGGGAAATTCAATGGGTCCCTAATTTAAAAAAAACATTCTGTTTCTTATACTCTTCTTTTTCTTGAATTGTACTGTTCGACTCCTGTGATGATGGTATTGTATGATATGATTATTACAAGCGGTAGTAAATGTATAAATGGATGGATGATTATTTCGAGTCGTCAACTACAAACCCTGTTTCCATATAAGTTGGGAAATTGGGTTAGCTGTAAATATAAACGGAATTCAATGATATGCAAATCTTTTTCAACCCATATTCAGTTGAATGCACTACAAAGACAAGATATTTGATGTTCAAACTCATAAACTTATTTTTTTTTGCAAATAATAATTAACTTAGAATTTAATGGCTGCAACATGTACCAAAGTAGTTGGGAAAGGGCATGTTCACCACTGTGTTTCATCACCTTTTCTTTTAACAACACTCAATAAACGTTTGGGATCTGAGGAAACTAATTGTTGACGCTTAGAAAGTGGAATTCTTTCTCATTCTTGTTTTATGTAGAGCTTTAGTCGTTCAACAGTCCGAGGTCTCCGCTGTCGTATTTTACTCTTCATAATGTGCCACACATTTTCGATGGGAGACAGGTCTGGACTGCAGGTGGGCCAGGAAAGTACTCGCACCCTTTTACTACGAAACCACGTTGTTGTAACACGTGGCTTGGCATTGTCTTGCTAAAATAAGCAGGGTTGATAACGTTGCTTGGATGACAACATATGTTGGTCCAAAACCTGTATTGACCATTCAGCATTAATGGTGCCTTCACAGATGTGTAAATTACCCATGCCTTGGGCACTAATACACCCCCATGCCATCACAGATACTGGCTTTTGAACTTTGCGCCTATAGCAATCCAGATGGTTATTTTCTTCTTTGTTCCGGAGGACACCACGTCCACAGTTTCTAAATATAATTTGAAATGTGGACTCGTCAGACCACAGAACACTTTTCCACTTTGCATCAGTCCATCTTAGATGAGCTCGGGCCCAGCGAAGCCAGCGGCGTTCCTTGGTGTTGTTGGTGAATGGGTTTTGATTTACATAGCAGAGTTTCAGCTTGCACTTACAGATGTAGCAACCAACTGTAGTTACTGACAGTGGTATTATGAAGTGTTCCTGAGCCCATGTGGTGATATCCTTTACACACTGATGTCGGTTTTTGATGCGGTACCGCCTGAGGGTTCAAATGTCCGTAATATCATCGCTTACGTGCAGTGATTTCTCCAGATTGTCTGAAACTTTTGATGATTTTACGGACCGTAGATGGTAAAATCCCTAAATTCCTTGCAATAACTCGTTGAGAAATGTTGTTCTAAAACTGTTCGATAAATTGTTTACAAATTGGTGATCCTCGCCCCATCCTTGTTTGTGAATTACTTAGCATTTCATGGAAGCTGCTTTTATACCCAATCATAGCACCCACCTGTTTCCAATTATCCTGCACACCTGTGGGATGTTCCATATAAGTGTTTGATGAGCATTTCTCAACTTTATAATTATTTATTGCCACCTTTCCCAACTTCTTTGTCACGTGTTGCTGGCATCAAATTCTAAAGTTAATGATTATTTGCAAAAAAAAAAAATGTTTATCAGTTTGAACATCAAATATGTTGTCTTTGTAGCCTATTCAACTGAATATGGGTTGAAAATGATCTGGAAATTATTGTATTCGGTTTATATTTACATCTAACACGAGTTTGTATTTTAAAGAGACAGTATTATGCAAAATCTACTTTTCTTATGTGTTGGTACCTGTTTTTGTGTATTTGGGATCCTAAATAAGTCCCAAAAAATAGAAATCAGACCATGGAGGCATGGCGAAAATATTTATAAAACAATGTTGCCTTCATCCAAACTTACTCTATACAAACAGTTTGTAATTTGAGACTATAGTGACGTATTTTGCCTTTGTTACATCAGCAGATACACTATATTGCCAAAATTATTTGGCCACCCATCTAAATGATGAAAATCAGGTGTCCTAATCCCTTTGCCCGGTGTATAAAATCAAGCACTTAGGCATGGAGACTTTTTCTACAAACATTTGTGAAAGAATAGGCCGCTCTCAGTGATTTCCAGCGTGGAACTGTGCAACAAATCCAATGGTGAAATTTCCTCGCTCCTAAATATTCCAAAGTCAATACTTTATAATAAGAAAATGGAAGAGTTTGGGAACAACAGCAAGTCAGCCACCAAGTGGTAGGCTACATAAACTGACAGAAGGATCAGTGGATAGTGCATAGAGCAAAGACTTTCTGCACAATCAGTTGCTACGGAGCTCCAAACTTCATGTGACCTTCCAATTAGCCCAGGTACAATATGCAAAGCGTTGGATGCAGTGGTGTAAAGCACGTCGCCGCTGGACTCTAGAGCGGTGGATACGCGTTCCATCTGGCAATCTGATGGATCAGTCTGGGTTTGGAGGTTGCCAGGAGAACGGTACATTTCGGACTGCATTGTGCCGAGTCTGAAATTTGGTGGAGGAGGAATTATGGTGTGGTGTTGTTTTTCAGGAGTTGGGCTTGGCCCCTTATTTCCAGTGAAAGGAACTTTGAATGCTCCAGGATACCAAAACATTTTGGACAATTCCATGGGATGGCACTTTAATGTTCATATTTGAGTAAAGGCAGGTGGCCAAATTCTTTTGGCAATATAGTGTTGGTCTATAAAGGGTAAAGTTTTACCTGAAGAGCTTTGGGTGAGTCCGCCATTTTTATTCAGTTGTAGTCTAAAGTTGTCTATAAGTTCCTTTTTTTTCTATTCTTTTGTGGCTGTTACCATTTCTAATAAAAAAGAAGCGTATAGTTCTAAATTATTTGTCAGTAGACTCGATATGAAAGTGCTAAAACCTACAACATGGCTGACAGAGTGGAGACGCTCAGTCAATGGGCCTGGAGGGGAGCTTCGGGATGTAATTCAAGACCGCCCACAAAACGGTGCACTCTGAAGAGACAATCAGAAAGTGGCTTGAAGATGGTATTCATGCAACATTTTGGTCAAAGAACCACCAGTATAAGTTATATAGACCACAAGGAAGTGCTTTAAATGTAAAAAAAAAATTATAACGTGACCCCTTTGAAGATTAGTCGACTAATCGGATCAAGAAGCATATTCAGTTGCTCTAATTTAGCCATGGGGTTTTAAATTCAACTTGATATATTGTTTGGCATGTGCAAATTAACAAAGATGATTACTTAATTCAGACATAATTATTCATACTGTAAATGTACTGCTCATTTGGCTGATACAAAATATTAACTATGTTAAACAGTCGTCCATTTCAAAGCAAAAGTAGGAAAAGTGCTTGTAAAATACAGAGAATATTTTTTGTAATTTCAACAAAAGGACAGTCAAAATAGCCTACACATTTAAAAAAAATATATATATATATTGTGTGATGATGATGGTGATTAGGTTGTAAATGTGACTGACACTAAAACATATATTTAATAATGAATATAATATAATAAATCAAATAATTTGATTAGAAAAAAGCATACATTTGTATTTTGCTGCTTCAATGATTCGTTTAGTAAATAAAATAACCGTAATTTGTTTCTGCGAGTCTGCTCCAATAGAGCGGAAACAAGAGTGGTACACCCATTGGTGATGTAACTCACACTTGTGGTGATGTGACGTGTGAGGTGGCAGAAACTACAGAGTCCCAATAAAGAGAGATGGCTCAAAGAAGAACGAAAAAGTGGAAAGACAGCACATGGCGCAAAGAATACGAGAGAGAGGTTTTGCAATCATTTCAAAGGTACGCATTTTGGAGAAATGTCTGCACTGTCAAAACAGAGCGGAAATGTCACAATAGCACTACATCAATGATGCAGCACTATCAGAAAGCATCATGCATATTTAAGAACAACGAACAAAAACAAGCAGAAAAAAGGTACACGTCTATTTGGCAGATAACGCCGTTTTATATGTTTGACTTGCATAAGGAACATGTGAGGACATGCCAGCATCTACAGTTTGTAGGTTAATGCTAACAAGTTTCTCCGATTAATACCTTGTCAAATGCGTATGACTTAAATACATTGTCACTTGGTTTATTTTACTATATCAGAGTCTTTTTGTTTAGCTTGGTTTGTCATCTATCAATTACCAGGTTTTAGCCCTCACTATATCGTGACGTTCCCGTGGTAGAAGTGCGATTTAAGTTGTATCAGCATTTTTAAGAATAAGGAAGCATCTGTTTATTTCTACTATTTTTCCTAAAAGACACAGTGAGGTTACAGAGTGTGTTTTATTTGATTGCTCGATTAATCAAACAAATAAATCAATAAATAGATTGATTTCTAAAATATTCAATAGCCGCAGCTCTAGTCCCCGATGGAGGTGTCTCTTGTTACTGAGATTTTAAACAGAATGTTTGATTTTTTTGTAGGACAAATGAAACAAGAAGATTCAGTTGACTGCGTCCTTTCAGATATCATTGCGTCAGAGACGCAGGACGGTAATGTATGTAAATGATGATTACATTTAACTGCGACGTGAACAGTGTAAACACAAAAAACCCCTTCACAGTTTCAATTTGTAAAATATGTCACTGCATAACCAATGAGGCGGTTTGGTCACGCTGAGTAATGAAGTATCCACTTCGTGTCTGTATTCACCCAGCTTGGCGCATTCATTGTTCTACTTTGTTTCATTTCTTGTCGTCTCCTGCCTGGTGGAGCCAAGCTGCAAATACCCCCTGAAAGCCTCTTGGTCATGACTGACATGATCATGGTGGAGGTTTCAATACACTTGGAGGGCTCTTGTCATTCTTTCCTGTCATCTAGCATCACCCTCCTTATCATCAAACATTAGCTATGCATTAGTGTAGCCCAGGGGTCACCAACGTGGTGCCCGTAAGGACCAGATGAGTAGCCCGCTGGCCTGTTCTAAAAATAGCTCCAATAGCAGCACTTACCAGTGAGCTGCCTCTATTTTTTAAATTGTATTTATTTACTAGCAAGTACGGCTGGGCGATATATCGATATAAACGATATATTGCAGGTTTGTCTCTGTGCGATATCAAAAATGACAATATCGTGATATTCGATTATATGTTCTCCCACACTTGCTTTTACGTAGCTTCGTGCATTACATTACTGGCGTTTCTCACTCCTTCTTGTGTCACCTTCTAACAGAGACATAAAACAAGCCCGCCTTCTTACATACGTCACAAACTGTCGCGCGTCTAGCGTCACACGCTCTCGCCGACCAGAGAGATAGCAGCATGGCTAATGTTAGCTGAGGCATGTCGAGCGGAGCGGAACTTGTGACAACACAAGAGAGAGATGGTGTGAAACTGATCACAAATGGAGGAAGAACAATAAATGCCCAAAATAAAGAGCAGGGGGTCCATCATCTGGCGGTGGTTTGGCTTCAAGTGGGAAGATATTTAGCAGACAACAGCAATATGCAAAGTATGCAGCAGAAGTGTTACTACAAAAAGGTAGCAGCACTATTAATTTGTTGTTTCATTTAAAAAGTCACCCGTGAGAGAATGAAAAGTATTTAATAAATACACTTTAGGTCAATTGACTTAGTTGTGATTTCCCTCTCTGCATGAAAGTTTAAAAGTAGCATATATTAATGCAGTATGAAGAAGAATGTTTTAATGTAGACACATAGAATCATCATACTGCTGTGATTATATGCATCAAGTGTTCATTCAAGGCCAAGGCAAAATATCGTAATATATATATATCGTATATCGCAATATGGCATAAAAATATTGCGATATTAATAAAAGCCAATATCACCCAGCCCTACTAGCAAGCTGGCCTCGCTTTGCTCAACATTTTTAATTCTAAGAGAGACAAAACTCCAATATAATGAAATTTGAAAATCCCCAAAAATATTTTAAAGACTTGGTCTTCACTAGTTTAAATAAACTCATTTATTATTTTTACTTTGCTTCTTATAACTTTCAGAAAGACAATTTTAGAGCAAAAATACAACCTTAAAAATGATTTTAGGATTTTTAAACACATACAACTTTTTACCTTTTAAATTCCTTCCTCATCTTTTCTGACAATTTAAATCAATGTTCAAGTATTTTTTTTTATTGTAAAGAATAATAAATACATTTTAATTTAATTATTTATTTTAGCTTCTGTTTTTCCGACGAAGAATATTTGTGAAATATTTCTTCAAATTTAATATGATTATAATAAAAAAAAAATATTCTGGCAAATCTAGACAATCTGTAGAATCAAATTTAAATCTTATTTCAAAGTCTTTTGAATTTCTATTACAATTTTTGTTCTGGAAAATCTAGAAGAAATAATGATTTGTCTTTGTTAGAAATATAGCTTGGTCCAATTTGTTATATATTATAACAACGTGCAGAGTGGATTTTAACCTATTTAAAACATGTCATCAAAATTCTAAAATTAATCTTCATCTGGAAAAATGACTAATGATGTTCCAAAAATAATTTTTTCAATTTTTTCAAAAATATTCAAATTATCTCGTTTTTCTATTCATTTTTTTTCGGTTGAATTTTAAAGAGTCGAAATTGAAGATAAACTATTTTTCCAAATTTAATTTTCTTTTTTTTTGTGTGTGTTTTCTCCTCTTTTAAACCGTTCAATTAAGTGTTCTTTTCATCATTTATTTCCTACAAAAAACTTTCCGTAAAAGGAAAAAAAATGTACGACGGAATTACAGACAGAAATACCCATTTTTTTTAAACATATAGATTTATTTATTAACGGTAAATTGAGCAAATTGGCTATTTCTGGCAATTTATTTAAGTGTGTATCAAACTGGTAGCCCTTCGCATTAATCTGTACCCAAGAAGTAGCTCTTGGTTTCAAAAAGGTTGGTGACCCCTGGTCTAACCCTTTCCACTCCAGCTACATCTATGAAAGTGGTCTCTTGTAGATGGAGGGCTCTTTTATTTAGTATGCAGAGTATTTTCCAAAACATGATATAAAGATTAATTTAGGATGGACTATTTGAGCAAAGATGATTATTTTTCCTCAACTCTCTTGGAGATATTCCTTTTAATCAGGGTTTGTACACCTTTTCTATGGCCAAATTCAAGCACTTTTTAAGGCATTCAAAATACATTTCCCAGTTTTTCCAGTACCCTTCAAAATGCAAAAATCAGTGTGAATCAATCCATAGCCTTGTTGTTTGAGGTCACCAAATGCTGTTTGTGGGAAAAATAGAGAAAATCTGCTAAAATCTAAGCCTAACATTGAAGCAACAGTTATCATTAAAACCTCATTCACCTTTGATTAAGCATATCTAGCTTTATAACTGTGGCTTTGATAACAAAAAGACAAAAGTTAACTTTATTTTGCTTTCACTGTGTCACCGCCTGCTGCCACCTACTGGTTTGTATGCTCAGTTTTCCTTTGTTGGTGCAGCTGACCTGGCTGGCTCTTAATTTTTGTCTTATTCAGAGTTCTTTTTTTCCCTGTGGGCGGAGTTGTGAGACGTGCACAGCTATGTCCAATCTCACCAGCACTACTTAAACACCTAGTCAGCTGGATGGCACTCCGCAATTTCACTCCTCCACTCTCCCTGTATGAAGCCATCAATGCTCCTTGTATTTATGCTACTTACCTTCTTGGCACGGGATTAGGTCTCTGCTTTTTGCAGATGATGTAGTCCTTAGGGCTTCATCTGGCCGGGATCTTCAGCTCTCACTGGATCGGTTCGCAGCCGAGTGTGAAGCGACCGGAATGAGAATCAGCACCTCCAAGTCCGAGTCCATGGTTCTCGCCCGGAAAAGGGTGGAGTGCCATCTCCGGGTTGGGGAGGAGACCCTGCCCCAAGTGGAGGAGTTCAAGTACCTAGGAGTCTTGTTCACGAGTGAGGGAAGAGTGGATCGTGAGATCGACAGGCGGATCGGTGCGGCGTCTTCAGTAATGCGGACGTTGTATCGATCCGTTGTGGTGAAGAAGGAGCTGAGCCGGAAGGCAAAGCTCTCAATTTACCGGTCGATCTACGTTCCCATCCTCACCTATGGTCATGAGCTTTGGGTCATGACCGAAAGGATAAGATCACGGGTACAAGCGGCCGAAATTAGTTTCCTCCGCCGGGTGGCGGGGCTCTCCCTTAGAGATAGGGTGAGAAGCTCTGCCATCCGGGAGGAGCTCAACGTAAAGCCGCTGCTCCTCCACATCGAGAGGAGTCAGATGAGGTGGTTCGGGCATCTGGTCAGGATGCCACCCGAACGCCTCCCTAGGGATGTGTTTAGGGCACGTCCAGCTGGTAGGAGGCCACGGGGAAGACCCAGGACACGTTGGGAAGACTATGTCTCCCGGCTGGCCTGGGAACGCCTCGGGATCCCCAGGGAAGAGCTAGACGAAGTGGCTCGAGATAGGGAAGTCTGGGCTTCCCTGCTTAGGCTGCTGCCCCCGCGACCCAACCTCGGATAAACAATCCATCTGCATCCTTGGGTTCCTCTGTTCTACATTTAGTTGAACTGTGACACACTGAGGTAGCCAGACAAGCTAAGTAGACAAGGAAAATAATAGAGCAAGAAATGCATACAACCATGTAGGGCTGGGCGATATGTCGATATGCACGATTTATCCCGGGTTTGTCTCTGTGTGATATAGAAAATGACTATATGGTGATATTCGAGTATACGTTCTCACGCAGTTGCTTTTAGCTGCGGGCATTACACTACAGGCTCTTCTCGCGCTTTCCTGTTTCTCCTTCTCACAGACAGACAAGCGCACCTTCTTACATACGTCACATACGTATACGCTCTCACGGAGCAGAGAGGTAGGAGCTTGCTAGAAGTTAGCTGTGATGCTAGAAGAGCCGTGCGAGTGGTAATACCAGAGAAAGAAGGTGCGAATAAAGAAAGAATTAATTCCAAAGAAAAACAGCAGGGGGTCCATCGTCTGGCGGTGGTTTGGCTTCTAGTGGGAATATGTCGAACAGACAACCGTAATTTGTCAAGTGTGGGGGAAAACGGCGTTTCTACCAAAAGTAGCATAACTGTTAATATGTAGCATCATTTGAAAAGTCACCTGCTGGAGAATGTAGAGCGCTTACTCCGCATGTCAACATCTCCATGTCCAACAGAATTTAATAACGTCCGTAGTAACCTACCACGGACTTTATGCAGCTAATTTTTATTTGACACTTAAAATATCTCCGACAATCTTGCTCTTTCTGTTTTGGAAATGACATGAACGTTTGTGCCACTACTTAATGACTGTTTAATAAATACAGTTTTGGTCAATTGACTTAGTTGTGATTTCCTTCTCTGCATGAAAGTTAAAAATGAGCATATATTAATGCAGTATGAACAAGAATGTTTTAATGTAGACACATATAATCATCATTTTGCTTTGATTATATGTATCAAGTGTTAATTCAAGGCCTAGGCAAAATATCGGGATATATATCATGTATCGCGATATGGCCTAAAAATATCGAGATATTAAAAAAAGGCCATATCGCCCCGCCCTACAATTATGTTGTGTAAACACTACAAAACAGCTCTAGGTAGTGAAAAAAGTTACAAATTATACATTACATGACCTTCACAGTATAAACAAGTCCAATAATGTAGCCATTTTAATGCAATTAACTAAAGTGACATGTCACTTGTTTGCTTTAACTGAGGTAGTCAGACAAGTTAAGTAGACAACCAAATAATGGAGGAAAAAATACATCGAATCTTGTTGTATTTCCTTTTTGCATACTTTGCAACAGGCTACACGTGGATTTGGTGCACCTTTTATCCAAAGTTTGTATTTGTAATTTTCCATCCAATGTTCATTAAAAGGAAAACCTCCCGGCATCATAGACCGATGCACCACTGTCCTCTTGGGGGCGACACAGAGCCGTATCTGGCGTGACAACAACCTAATGTAAGGGCTCGTGCAAATCCAACAGATCAAGCGTGTCGCTTTCATTTTTAAGGAAACTTATTTTATTTTTTTCCATTTTATAATTAGCCTGTTGAGTCAGACTGCTGAAAAATATGATGAACATTTCCAAACATTTACAAGCACTTCACCCAAAATTCAAGCATGTTTCAAACCTTGAAAACACAACATTAAAATCAGAGCATTTGCAAGGTTTTTCAAGCACCCGCACAAACCCTGTTAAAATTATCTTGAAATCACTGGCGATGCTCTGCATTAAACTGCTTTATTCCTTGCTGTGCCTCCAGAACAATATGGCGCTGTTAACCTCTTCACTGTGCTATCCCTTCATGTTCTTTGAGTGCTTCTGCACAAAGCAATTACAAACGCATCAATTAATCACATGGCTTTAGATGTAGCAGGTCCACTAAGTCACGCAAACAAAGCACATCCATCTCCAAGTCGCAGAGAAGATAGCGCCTTCCTCTGAAACAAATCTGCTCTCCTTGACACATTCTTTGCATGCTGGACAATAAATCAGCTAGCTCGCCTTCTGCCACCGCAGATATTTACTGCCGGAAGACAGACGGGAGGGGGCTCCGTATGTCTCAACATCTGAAGAAACTGGCTGAGAAAAGTTATTTACTCACGGTCACACTCATAGGCCCAGGGAGTCATTGCTTTTTGAGTCCTGGAGTGTGCAGACTTGAGATGGATGGTTGACGGAGGGGGACATAAGACTGTGCACTACATCTAATTAAGAGTGGTGGTAAAACACGCATATGTGACGTAACACAGCAAAAAAAATAGAAGAAGCTTCCGGGGGGGTTGACATGTTGTAGTCTTGATTTAGAAAGACGGTCGTTAAATTAAAAAAAAGGATTACATACGCGCGACTACACAAAGCGTACGCATGAACGCTCTTCTTGCTCTCAAACATCGGGCCGACTTTCTAGTATGTGAACAAACATTTGCACCGTTTGTAATCCAGCACCCAACTGTTTTGTTTGTTATGATGATCTTTTCTGGAAGAGCGCCAACAATGATGCATCTGCGTTAACAGCACAGGCTTAATGGCGGAAAACGTTTGCGACCCTGGTGAGAGAAAGGGTTTTAATGTTTTGATTTAGGTTTGAGTGTGTGTAGCTCACGGCTATGGTTATATATCAAAGTACAATCTATATTAAGCATATGCTGTATCCATACAGTCAACCCTAGTAACATATTAATGCTGAGAGGTTTGTTTGTACTCTTGACTTAGGTGTAACAACTGCAGAACGATGGCAGCTGAGGGTGGGAACTACTGTACTATGAACACAATGCTGTTCATTGACCGGTCAATGAAACTGTCACTTAGATACGACAAAGTGAATGGAATAGAAAGTACACAAAATCAATTTTTCCAAACCAAGCTGCTTGTGATTAACATTCATGGGTCACTAAGAAAACACGTGACGCAGAATGGCCTAATTTTTAACTTCCTCTTTGCCACATTATTAACATAGACGATGCATTAATGTTTACCTGGCATAAACACTCGAAGCGGTTGTTTAGGGCCACGGCGACTGTTGGAGGGAGCATGTTAGCTAAACTTTTATGTAGTGGGAAGTTAACATGTACTTTGCAAAAGTTTTACTTCAGTTTAGCAGCAGAAAAACCACGTCTATTCTAAAGCCCTTAAAGATAATTACTTACTTAGCATCGCTTTAAACATTTGACAGATTTACTGCCGTATTTCAAAATGAACATACTTTTTAAGTTTATATCGTAGCCCACCATTTTCTCTAAGGATGTGTCTAAAATACTTTGGATTTTCATAGTTTTTGCACATTTGTTCTGCTTTGTTTACATATTTGGATTAACGCCAATGCTGAAGAGCAGTTTTCAATTGGCTTAACATGGCTTCCTTAAATGTATTTTGGACATTATCTGCATTATAAACATGTCACTATTGAACATTTTGGATTTAATTATATTGTAATTTTCAATTTAGTCTTTTTGTTCATTATTTAGAGTAAACATAAATATTTCACTTAATATTAATAATATAATATAAATATTAATATGAATACTACATTTTTTGTATTATCTATATGGAAACGTACTTGAAACCAATTTTTGTTGTTTGTGTCTTTTGAGCACACACCCAGGCTCACATAGCTAAATACTGTATGTTTCTGGTCACCAAAAGCAATACAATAACTTGTATATCCTTGCCTGTCCATTGTAAAATAAATCCCACAAAGTAGGTATTATTATTTTTGAATAAGTGGAAAAGAATCAAATTTTACCGTACTGGCTTAACAGTCAAGTTGAACTGTCAGTTAGTCTAAAAATATGTGAGCACTTCATTCGTTGGCTTGCTAGACTTTTAATAAAAGCTGATTTTGCTCATGTGGCAGCATAAATGCACCATTATAGCATCCATCCATCCATTTTCTACCGCTTATTTCCCTTTGGGGTCACTGGTGCCTATCTCAGCTACAATCGGGCGAAAGGCGGTGTACACCCTGGACAAGTCGCCATCTCATCACAGGGCCAACACAGATAGACAGACAACATTCACACTCACATTCACACACCAGGGACAATTTAGTGTTGCCAATCAACCTATCCCCAGGTGCATGTCTTTGGAGGTGGGAGGAAGCCGGAGTACCTTGTTATTATATACTATAAATAACCTTTGTTATGCTTTATTAACTTTTTGAAATCCTGTCATTTATTGTTTGTATAAAACCTTTTCACCTTTTCCAGATTGACGTAGAAAGAGCAATGTTCTTCTGTTTAATAGTCTGACTCATGTTGATATTGTTGTCAAATTAACCGAATATAACCATTGACATTTGAAAAATGGGCGATAATAGAGAATGCTTTAACATACAGTTAATACATGCAGAAATGTTTTATTTCAGTGGCTAACAATTTAAAGAATTTAAGTCCTGCTATGGACTGGACTCTCACACTATTAACCAAGGGTTCCCTCCAAGGTTCTCATTGTATCCCATTGGGTTGAATTTTTTCTTGCCCTGATGTGGGATGTGAGCCGAGGGGATGTTGCTGTGGCTTGTGCAGCCCTTTGAGACACCTGTGATTAAGGGCTATTTGAATACGGTTTGATTTTTTGAGTGATGAGTGTCCCTACCTGCTGTCTACACTAATTACGTTCCCTCATATATCCGATCTCGCCATTCACTCAGCATGGGTATGTGTCCGCCCTTGGCGACCGTTATGTTTGTGCAACATGCTAAACGCTACTGCTTAGTTGTGTTCTTATTTAAGTAAACATGTTAGTTTTGGAAGCAACTCGGTGGTACAGGGGTTAGTGCTATTGCATCACAATACGAAGGTCCTGGGTTCGATCCTGGGCCCGGGATCTTTCTGTGGAGTTTGCATGTTCTCCCTGTGACTGCGTGGGTTCTCAGCGGGTACTCTGGCTTCCTCCCACCTCCAAACACATGCACCTGGGGATCGGTTGATTGGCAACACTAAATGGTCCCTAGAGTGTGAATGTTGTCTGTCTATCTGTGTTGGCCCTAAGACTGGGTGGCGACTTGTCCAGGGTGTACACTGCCTTCCACCCGAATGCAGCTGAGAGGCTCCAGCACCCACGCCATCCCGAAAGGGACAAGCGGTAGAAAATGGATGGATGTTACTTTTGCTATCTCGTACCTAACTTTGCTAAATCATTTAGGTATTGTTGATTCGCTTTACGATTGCTTTACAGTGGACTGAATTTTTCTGCACTGAAATGTTTTACAATGAATTTATATACATTGAGTTTTTTTTACACACATGTTTTTAACACACTGTTTTACCAATCTGAATCTTTGAACACACATTTTTTTCTCACACATTTTTATTCAATGATATTGTCAGGATAATTTGATGTAAAAAATATGTTCGCAAAATGTACAGCAGTATTTTTCAACAACTGTGAGATACAGTCTGGTGTGTCGTGGGAGATTATTTAATTTCACCTATTTGGGGTAAAAATATTTTTTGCAAACCAGTAATTATAGTCTGCAAATAATGTGCCGTTGTTGAGTGTCGGTGCCGTCTAGAGCTCGGCAGAGAAACCATGTTATACTCTTCCATATCAGTAGGTGTCGGGAACATGGTTTCTCGTGATCAGAATATGCAGACGACAGCGGGATGCAGTGTGCAGGTAAAAGGTATCTAATGCTTAAACCAAAAATAAACAAAAGGTGAGTGCCCCTAAGAAAAGGCAATGAAGCTTAGGGAAGGCTACGCAGAACAAAACTACAACTTAACTGCCTACAAAGTAAACAAAAACAGAATGCTGGACGACAGCAGAGACTTACTGTGGAGCAAAGCCGGCGACAACAAAGTACATCCAAACACGACATGACAATCAAAAATGTCCCCACAAAGAAGGATAGCAACTTCAGGGAATATCACGCAAAAGAAGACATGAAACTGCTAAAGGACAATACTAACAAAACAAGAATAGCCACCAAAATAGTAACCTGACTCTAGCCAGATCCTTGTAGTTTGCTGAGCTCTACACAAAATCTGGGACTTCTCAATAGGAGATGTATTTCAGAAGGTGGGGCCTTGTAAAAAAAAAAATAATTGTATGTGATTGGATAAACCAGTTGTCCGTTATCTTGAATGACGTGCTACGTCAACCACTCTCATCGAAATCAAACCGTGACGCTGATGAGAGCGACGCTGGGAAATCCAAAACAGAACAGCCGACATATTGGATAACGACAGAGTGAAAAGTTAGAGAACTTTTACTGAAACAACGCACCATTGTCAGTAAGCGATCAATGTCGTTTGTGCAAAGAAAATATGCAGAATCAATGTCAGCACAGAACTCGTCACACAGTCGTTTTTGCGCTACGTCACATTTACGAAATCCCGACCGGCATTCCTGATCGCTTCATTATTTTTTGCTATCTTGAAGGAGTTTGCAATGCTCTCAATTCCAGATCCTTGTGTGGGGCTCAGCGAACTACAAGGGTCTGGCGAGAGTCAGGTTACCAAGATAGGAGGGCGAGACAAGAACTAAAACACTACAAACAGGAAAACGGCAAAAACTCCAAGTAAGTCACGGCGTGACGTGACAGGTCGTGACAATACACCTACTCAGAGGTGGGTAGTAACGCGCTACATTTACTCCGTTACATCTACTCGAGTAACTTTTGGGATAAATTGTACTTCTAAGAGTAGTTTTTATGCAAAATACTTTTACTTTTACTTTAGCATATTTATAGAGAAGAAATGCTAATTTTACTCCGCTCCATTTATCTACATTTAGCTCGCTACTCGCGACTTTTTTTTATCGATCTATTAATGTTTATTTTGGTTTGTCAAAGTGGGATCTACGCATGCCTGTGTTTCACCAATCACATGCAGTCACTGGTGACATTGGACCATGGCCGGCTCTACGCAGGGGCAAGAGGGGGCAGAGCCCCTTTAAATAAATGTCTTGCCCCCTCAAATCAAAATTTGAGAAAGCAAATTTTAATAAACTCACAAAATTACTACATTACAAGTTGACAAAATTATCTGCACTAGCGGAAAAATCCGCCGAAAAAGGGACACACACGATATAGTGTCGGCTTCCCTCTCATCCCTCCCTCCGCTGTGCGTGTATTCAACATTCCACATTCCACAGGCTGCGCAGCGGACACACACCCGCACAGGCGCGCACACCCCTCAGCCCTCAGTAAACATCCAATCACTGTTTCAGTATGAAAGTAAAAGAAAAGGAAAAGTTGTCTACATTTATCATATACTTGTTAGGATGGGTGTACTTGTGTGGTTTATCTGTCATGAACACGTTTATCGTCGCGGACTTTCGGTGCTACGGAGTTCCTTTTTTTTTTTTTTTTATTTTACAACTTGACGAGAGCAGTGACAGCGGAGGCTCTGAGCAGCAGTGGTTTGGAAGGCAGAGAGCCTCCACTGTCCCTGTAACAAGCTACAAGTAATGTTTTATGCTGTTAATGACGGTAAAAATGAAACATAAGGTATATATCCTGCTTAGCAGTCCTCCTCTGCCGTCCTCTGTTCAGAGCGGAGTCCCTAGCAACGGCCCGTTTTACTTAGCAACGGTCTGGCAATCGACTGTTGGAATTATTTTTCTGTTGTTTTTCTTGTAATTCTACATAATGTTTCAATCTACATTTTGTAATAAACAAATTATAAGTTTCATTTGATACGACCAAGACACCTAAAAACAAAAACACTGCCGTTTTCATCAATTTACAAGCAAGTGGGCAACACACATACATTGGAGTGAATGAATGTTGTGCCCAGATGAGTGCCCACGTCCACTGCATGTGACAAACTGAAGACAAGTGACCTGTGTCTGACAGACCCCTACGTCAAGCCCCGCCCCAGGCTGTAGTCCTGTAAGTAAATGCTCTGTAATGCATCCATTTTTCAGAGCATTTAAAAAGTCTAGTCCTGCTCCTGCATGTAGTAGTAGCATTGATGCTACTGCTAGTACATCAGGGACAGCAGCTAGCAATACTGCACCTTTAGCACCAGCAAGCACTGTTTCTCCTGCACCAGCTCCCTCCGTCCCCCCAACAAGCGCTCCCCCAAAGCAGCCTGCTCAGCTACCCAGTGACTTAAATGGCAACGCACCATCTCAGCCAATACTGGGTGGCTACCCGAAGCGTGCATTTGGTACAACATTAAAATCATTCAATCCTGCCTGGTACCGCACACGACCATGGCTAGAGTATTCTGTGGTGCGAGACGCCTGCTTCTGTTTCCCCTGTCGGAAATAGGGCAGCGCTGTTAATGTTGCCCCCCCCCTGAGGGATTGCCACCTTATTGTGGTCAGGGGGTTTGCGTGCCTCAGTGACCGTAAGAGCTATACCAGCAGGAGCTTAGTCTTCAGGTGGGACACCCAAGTTGGACAGGTCTGAAGGTAGAGGCCTGACAAAGTGCAATCCACTACTCCAGGTTGGGGTTGGACACATAGCTAAAGACCCATTTCAATGAAGAAAGCATCGTTACTATAAGCACAGAAAAAAAAGTGCTGGAGCATGATGTGTTCACATGATGCCCCCTTCACATTTCTGACTGGCCCCTCATATAACCATGCCTAGAACCGCCCCTGCATTGGACCAATCAAACAGAGGCGTCACACGTAAAACCCGGCTCAAACAAGTTGAAAAACTTATCCGGGTGTTACCATTTAGTGGTCAATTGTACTGAATATGTACTGTACTGTGCAATCTACTAATAAAAGTTTCAATCAATCAATCAATGAATCAACTGAGCCTATGGTGCTGTTAAGTTATTGTGGCACAATTTGCCTTGATTTTTTTTTATCTTAATGTACTATTATTTAATATATATTATCTTTTTAGTTGCTTAAGAGATATTCCTGGCTCTGAATTAGCTCGTTGCTATTTTTGTTTTTGTGCATTAATTGTTGCCGTAATCATTAAACACACAGGTTACTCATCAGTTACTTAGTACTTGAGTAGTTTTTTCACAAATACTTTTTACTTTTACTCAAGTACATATTTGGGTGGCTACTCCTTACTTTTACTTGAGTAATACATCTCTAAAGTAACTGTACTCTTACTTGAGTACAATTTCTGGCTACTCTACCCACCTCTGCACCTACTTTGAGACAAGAGCTATATTGATGCATGGTTGGTTGTGGTTTAAAGACATATCCAACAATTGCGACAACAACTTTTTACCGTCAATATCCGAGTATCATTTTTAATGTTTTCTGCTAGTACAAAAAATGTGCCTTGGCTCAAAAAAGGTTGAAAAACACTGCCGTACAGTATATGCAAAAAGTTCAAATACATGAATTCAGTGACAAGAAAAATCTTAAATGAAAAACCGACACACAAATCCATCCATCCATCAATTTCCTACCGCTTGTTCCTTGCTAATAAAAAAAGAAGGGACACATACACGATGCAACGTTCGTGTTAATGACTGTTGTTGAGGGGGTATGCTGCGAGCCTCGGATCCAAGGTTAAGTTATCTGCTCAACAGTCATGTCACTGGTTGCGGCAGCTTGTGTCTAACAGCTTTTCAGGGTCAGCGCTGCATGCACGTTTTATTTGCGCCAAAAACCCCTTATCGTTTGCGTCACACATCCTCACGCCGCTCTTAATTGCCCATTAAAACGCTCCCTCCTTTTTTTTTACATTGTCGCATTGAACTCGGGCTGGACGGGCAGCGCCGCTGTCGCACTTGAACGCACCATCATGCACAAAAAAAAAGGAGGCAGACACAGCCAACACAGCCGCATGCATGCAGAAGGAGACCTGTTAAACCCTCCATTACATTACCCTGCAACCGCAGTTGTTGCATTTCAATGCACCCCCGAGAAAAGAAAAAAAAAAAAGAAAAGAAAAAAACAGCACAATATTTTGTTTAAGATGTCTTACCACTTAGCTATAACGCTCGTCTTCCCGCTGTTTCTTTTCCTCCCTCTTCGCGTGGATTTCTTTGGAGTTAATTAGCGGTTATAACGCGCGGTCCAGCTTCTGTCTTTCTTTTTTTTTTTGCCGGTTGTTGTTCCAGCAGTGAAATAATAAAGAGAAATTGGCGTCCTCTTGCAATAATAATAATTATACCCCTCACAAAAAAACAAAAAAAAAAAGAGCTCAGCCCTCCTCAAACTATCCTTCCCGCCCCCTCCATGTACCCATCTCAGATTGGTGCTCTTCAGGAGGGGCAAACCCTGGAGCCGCGGGGGGCTGCGTTAGAGGCGCTCCACTGGCCGCGTGAACGCGCATTGCATGCCAGCGGGACAGCTTGTCTGTAACGTGCACGACAACTGCAAGCGCGCCACCCCCAAACACACACACACACTACATCCTTTACATTCATCCAAATCAACACCTTTATTTGCCCATGATTGCAGCAGAAAAAGACTGCAGAGGATGGGCCGGGCTTGTTCCCAATGTTGAGCTGCAGGTGTCAAAGTTACAAGTGATGACTGTGATAGAGCAACCTCATTTGAGTCGGTGCAAGAGGCAGGGAATTACTCTTCCCGCGTGTGACCTTGGGGGATATTTGGCTCTAATCAGAGATGAGCTGTGGGGGGTAAAAAACAATGAGACCTGCTTCCATCCCAAATTGGGGTCAAAGGAGCCAAATGTCACCTTTTAACCTTACTTTTGTGTTAGCTTGCTGGTAATGGTTTCCTTTTGACCCCCAAAAGGCAATATATCATCCGAGTTTTGCAATACTATTTGATCACACTTGTCAGAGACACTGCTCCTGTTTTTTTGGGATGATGTGGCCGTGCCAGCAACCTGAAGGTTCCTGGTTCGATCCCCAGCTTCTACCAATCTATAGTGACGTCCATTGTGTCCTTGAGCAAGATACTTCACCCTTGCTCCTGATGTGTCGTGGTTAGTGCCTCGCATGGCAGCTTTCGCCATCAGTGTGTGAATGTGTGTGTGAATGTGGAAATAGTGTCAAAGCGCTTTGAGTACCTCGAAGGTAGAATAGCGCTTTACAAGTATAATGCATTTATTATTTTGTTGAACACTCAAGTCCTTTGAATGTTTTCACAAGCATTTTTTTAAAAACAATCTCAGGTCAATGTCAGGCTTTAGCAAACGTTGCAGCACAATAACCGCTGCCATTAAAGGGGAACATTATCACAATTTCAAAAGGGTTAAAAACAATAAAAATCAGTTCCCAGTGGCTTGTTTTATTTTTCGAATTTTTTTTCTAAATTTTACACCTCCCGGAATATCCCTAAAAATAGCTTTAAAGTTCTTGATTTTCGCTATTTGCGATGCAACTGTCCATTTCCCTGTGACGTCATACAGTGCTGCCAATACAAACAACATGGCGGTTACCACAGCAAGATATAGCGACATAGGCTCGGATTCAGACTCGGATTTCCGCGGCTAATCGATTCAACAGATTACGCATGTATTGAAACAGATGGTCGGAGTATGGAGGCAGATAGCGAAAACAAAATTGAAGAAAAAACTGAAGCTATTGAGCGAATAGCTATTGACGCTATTCGGCCATAGCATGGGTGTACCTAATGAAGTGGCCCATAGCATGGCTGCCTTATTAGCATCACCGGTAAAATGTGCGGCCCAAACGATCAGGACTTTCGCATCTTGTGACACTGGAGCAACTTAAATATGTCGATTGGCACGTGTTTGTTTCGCACTAAATGTGGGTATCTAGTTTCAAATGTACATACAGCTAGCGCAAATAGCATGTTAGCATTGATTAGCGTAGCATGTTAGCATCGATTAGCTGGCAGTCATGCTGCGACCAAATATGTCTGATTAGCACATAAGTCAACAACATCAACAAAACTCTCCTTTGTGATTTCGTTGCCTTAATCTTTGCGAATGCATCTGCAGGTCATCCATACATCTCTGTGTCATGTCTGTCTTAGCATCGCCGGTAAAATGTGCAGACACTATGTTAAATTCAATGGGGGTCTGGCGGCAGATTTCTTGCCAATGGTGCAACTTGAATCCCTCCCTGTTAGTGTCATTACACCCTCTGACAACACACCGACGAGGCATGATGTCTCCAAGGTTACAAAAAATAGTCGAAAAAATGGAAAATAACAGAGCTGAGACCCGGTGTTTGTAATGTTTTGAAAATGAAAATGGCGGGTGTATTCACGTTCTGACGTCATCACTACAAGACCGATAAACAGAAAGGCGTTTAATTCGCCAAAATTCACCCATTTAGAGTTCGGAAATCGGTTAAAAAAATACATGGTCTTTTTTCTGCAACATCAAGGTATATATTGACGCTTGCATAGGTTTGTTGATAATGTTCCCCTTTAAAGTTGTGAATGATACACTGTAAAAAAAAAAAAAAAGTTGAGAAAACGCACATTTCCAAGGTAACGTGATGCAACAAGATTTTTGAGTTTTCTCAACTTTTGACTACTATTGTTGACTTAACTAAGATTTACAAGTTGAGATAAGAGGTATGTCAAATCATATCTTCTTGTTCACCAAATTAGTATCATATTTACGTCGGACCAACAATAATGTTCATGCTTCAATTCCATGTATTTCTACCTTCAACTAACTCATATATTCTTGTTAAACTTTGACTACTGTTGTTGACTTAACTAAGATTTCCAAATTTAGATAAGAGTTTTGCCAACTCGATCTTGTTCACCTAATTATGATATTTACGTCGGACCAACAATAAAGTTCATGCTTCAATTCCATGTATTTTACCTTCAACTAACTCATATATTATTGTTAAACTTTGACTACTGTTGTTGACTTAACTAAGATTTCCAAGTTTAGATAAGAGTTTTGCCAACTCGATCTTGTTCACCTAATTATGATATTTACATCGGACCAACAATAAAGTTCATGCTTCAATTCCATGTATTTTTACCTTCAACTAACTCGGAAATTCTTGTTACTTCAGTTAGAAAACTTCCTTTACAAGTCGAGTAACATTTATGTTGCTATAATTTCTTTTAAGAAATGCTGAATGAATAATATATCAAAATATATCCAAAACCTTGTTTATTTCTCATTCAGAAACATGTTTAACGTAAGGGTTCAATTGGGTGTGTCAGAGACCATGACACTTTCCCAGGTATTTTTTTTAAAGTAAATAAAACACTCCCCTAACAGTAAAATTGGATCCCTGTAACACTGAAGTTAAAAGCTAAGAAATATATGTTTTTACAGCAGCCAGGCAATATAATTGTGTAATGATTTAATGATAGAATTATCATTGTAGAGAACATTTGTTTTGTAAACAAGAACAGTTGACCAAACTTGATCAGTTGACAGTGAATATGCACCGCTTGTCAACCTCACTTAAATGTAAAGACAAATATATATCTATATTTAAGTGAGATTCACAAAATACCATTATGCTACATAACCGGACAGAACTTGGTACTGCCTTTGCATACCGTTTTGGCCTACTGTATGCCATGAACATTGGTTATCCAAAAGGATAGATTAACGATTCTTTATTTTCTTTTTTTTTTTTAAATCTCAATTACAGAGGCAGAGGAGACTTGAGCACAGAGCCAAGCTCAAAAAAGATAGTCTAAATGTCTTCATATGTGTACTTCATCTCCTTTTGGATAATCAATGTTCATGGCATACAGTAATCCAAAGAGGTATGCAAAGGCAGTACCGAGGTTTGCCGGGTTATGTAGCATGATGGCATTTTGTGTATCTCACTTAATTGTAAATATATTTAAAAAAAATATATATATAACTGTTTTCCGTGAGGTCTTGCATGTTTTAAATCATTGGCCGTGAAGTTTTATATGAGCACCAACCACAATGCACTAGAACAGGCAGGAAACATAGGTTGGCTTCCACATTAAGAGTCACAGCAAAAGCTTTATTTTAAGAGACCTTGTCCGGTGAGAGCACTGAGAGCCAAGCTCGAAAAAGATAGACTGAATTGCTTCAAAGGTGTATTTCATCTCCTTTGGATAATCAATGTTCATGGCATACAGTAGGCTAAAGAGGTATGCAAAGGCGGTACCGAGGTCTGGCAGGTCATGTAGCACGATGGAACCTTCCAACACAACAGCCCAGTCCCGTACGTTGGGTGATACAGCAGGATCATCTTCTTCAAGGATTGTAAGTATGCCAACAGACACGCCTCTGAGCACTCTTTCTTCAGGGTCAGTTTCCTGAGAAATAGTAACAGATGCATAATTGAGTGTTAGGTGGAACAAAAGGATGTAATTAGGGCCTGACTGGTATGGATCTTCTGGGAATGATTACCGTTTTACAATGTTCCAAAAAATGGAAAAAACCCTTAAATGACTTTCAAAATGATTGAAGGCAGAACATTAACCATTAAATATTTAAAAAAAAATTGGGGCAGGAACTTTTCTTTATGGTTATATGCATTGGCTAAAGTATATGACATTTGGGCATTCAAAAACATCTCTGGGCACAAAACGAAATCTACACACGTGTATTATGCATAAAATCTTTGTCATCAGCTATGAGATCCTACTCAAAATGTTAAACTAGTAATAGTTTTTTAGCTTGTTGCTCCACTCTCCGGTTCAAGACAAGGCAACAGAAATCATTCATTTTAACTGTTCGTGCATTTTTGAAGGAATAGGCAAAGATTTTTCATCGCAAGTAAGCTCAGCTTAAAAACTATCAGTCAATTGTAAGTGTTAGCTTGCCGCCGCCGACTGTAAGTGAGGGTGAATTTAGTTTATATTCAACAGACATTCATCAGCAACGTCGTTTTCTCTTCTGCAACTTAAAACTAACACCATGTAGTCGGAATAGAGTTGTAAAGTTTATCTTCTGACTGTTGGCGAAGGCAGGCTACCAATAGACTACCAGTATTTGAGCTACTGTATTTCCTTGAATTGCCGCCGGGTATATGTAATACGCATGCCTCGTTTTACCGCCGGATCAAACTCGTTTTATAAAATAATTAGCGCATGCTTAAAATTAGCGCATGCCTAAAATTACTGCCGTGTCAAACTTGTTTAGCAAAATAATTAGCGCATGCCCCAGTTTACCGCTGGGTCATACTCGTCACGTCATAAGTGTGTAACACAGGTGGGAAATAAGCCATATTTCCTGTCATGGCATCCCCTCATATTACCTGCGCTGTTTCCACGTTTAATCTCGCAAGTTTAACACAGGCGCTTACGTGACCCTCTGCAGCCTTTCGCGCTCTATATAATCCAGCGTTCCAATATGGCTGACAGAGACGGTGGCTAAGCCTGGGGACATCTGAAGCCAGTATGTTTTAAAGTTGTCGTTTGCCTGCATATCGTAAAAACAACCGTTCTACATTTTACAACTAATTGTAAACTTATAGTTGCCGACCATCAGGGCCGAGTTGCGATGAGAGGGTGTGGCAATGTTAAGATATTAGGCCGAGTTGGTAAGTGAATTTGTTCGCTAATAGTTGCTACTAGCTGTACCCATGTATTTTCTATGGGCGGTTAGCATCAGGTTTTAATCTCGTTTCCTCCAATGTTTCTGATCCGATTAAATTTATATTTTTGTTGAATCTTTATTTTGGGTACTTACATACAGTGACTGAGTGTTGTGGCGTTTTAAGTTCATCTGCATTTTTTATGCTACATATTAACTGTTCTGAAGGTTTGCATATTTATTTAATTGTTTCTTTAGTTCTACAAATAGGAGATCGTTTCTGTTAAGGGTTTAATTATTATTTATTTCTATTTCATATGTGTCGTTTGGAAAGGTAAATTGTGTTTCTTTAAGTTGTTTAACCGTTGCTATGGCTTCGGTTGCTATGGTTTTCGGTTGCTATGGTTACGGGCAGTTCCGTTTCCGCCGGCGCAGATTCTGAGCAGGTGTGTGTCCTACGCACCTGACTCTGATTGCCGTCCTGCCGCTCCTAGACTTTAAGAGAGGCGGAGGGGGCACGATCGAGAGAGAGAGAGGAGGAAACCACGGCAACCCGACCACAAGCACGACACCAGAGCACGGCAAGATGAGTCCCCGCCACAGACGCAGCAGGCGAGCACCGAAAGGTGCAGCGCGACCAGGAAGCAGCACCGGCGCACTAGAAATGGGCGCGCCCGACTGGCCCGAAGAAAGGTTGTGCGAACAAATAAAAGTAAATCAAGTGTCCTCGCAACCCACACGGTGACGGCTGGGAGTCCGTCACATTGCCGCCCAACCGAGGAAGACCTGAAGAAGCGGAGGACGACGGCGTCATCTGGGCTCTCGTGGCGAGTTACACCAGGCTGCTCGAGGAGAAGCGCCAGGAGACAAAAATGCCGGAAGCGCTGCTGGAGCAGACTGACCAACAGGGCGAGCTGGCGGCCAACACAAAAGAAGTTTACGTTGACGAAGACATTTATGTTGATGACAGTAAAGAAGATGAAGTTTATAAGGAAGAAATTTTCGTGGAAGATGAAATTTACTTTAATGATGATGTCTACGTTAATGATAAAATGTATGTTAATGATGAAGATTACGACGACGATGAAGATGACGATGATACATTTTATGTTAAAGAAGAAGTTGATGATGATGAAAAAAAAGTTAAAGAAGGTGAAGTCCTAGAAAATGATGAAGAAAAATAAATAATTGAAGATATTCTGGAAGATAAAGAAGATGAAGAAGATGATGAAAATGAAGTAGAAATCAAAGATAAAGACGGAGTCGAAAAACCTCAAGAAATTCTGAGAGAAGAAGTTAAAGAAGAAGAAGTTGATGATGATGGAAAAAATTTTTAAGTTGAAGTCCAAGGAAACGATGAAGAAAAATAAATAATTGAAGAAATTCTGGAAGATAAAGAAGATGAAGACGGAGAAGGCGAAGAGGACAAAGAAAAACTCACCGAGGACAAGGAGACAGACTTTCTTGGAGAAATTCAAGAAAAGAAAGAAGAAGACGAAGAAGACGAGGAAAAACTCACCGAGGACAAGGAGACAGACATTCCTGGAGAAATGCAAGAAAAGAAAGAAGAGGACGAAGAGGACAAGGAAAAACTCACCGAAGACAAGGAGACAGACATTCTTGGAGAAATGCAAGAAAAGAAAGAAGAGGACAAAGAGGACAAGGAAAGACTCACGAAAGACAAATAAGAGAAAGACAAAGGCAAAAAATCCAGAGGGCCGCGGCAATTTTTCCCCCGCTCCGGGAAGGAAACGGGGGGAAGGGAACATGCTCGGCCGGACTGGAGTCCGGCCTCGAACTGGCGGGGGAGGTATGTGGAGAGACACAACCGACGGGCCGACAACGGGCGGAAAGCAGCAGCGTGGGCCCACCTGGAGGCCAGGAGGCCAGGAGGCGGTGCATGCGGCGGCGAGGAGAGGCGTGACACACGCGGAGCAACACGGCAGCGGCAATCTGAGCCAGGTGCGTATATTACACACCTGCTCACAATCTGTCTATCTGCTGCCAGAGTACAAAAAGGGCGAGGGAGGAACGAGCGAGAGAGCATCACGAAGGAGAAAACAACGGCCAGCAGACGAAGAGTGCGACAACCCACACCGAGAGAGCGATGACACACCGGACGCAAGCCCTGGATGCCAAAAGGCGTGCAGCGGCAGCAGACAGGCCGGAAGAGCGCACTGAAGAGTGACGCGACAAAAGGGCCAGTCGACAAAAGATTTATTGAAAGAATAAATCAAGGTCAAAGCTGTTATGATGCGTCATGTGTCAGGTGTCCCCGCAAACCACACCAGGACGGCAGGAAGTCCGTCACAGGGTGTTACCATTTAGAGGTCAATTGTACGGAATATGTACTGTGCCATCTACAAATATAAGTTTCAATCAATCAGTCAATCAATCAATCAATCAATCAATCGAAACCGTGTGAATTCCCAGTCGATTAATCACGGCAGCACTGGAACCCACAACACATTTGAACGAGGAGGGGGGTATCCCCGGCCTAGGATAGAGCAGGGGTGTCAAAGTCATTTTAGATCGGGGGTTACATGGAGAAAAATCTACTCCCAAGTGGGCCGGACTGGTAAGATCACAGCACGATAACTTAAAAATAAAGACAACTTCAGACTGTTTTTCATTGTTTAAAAATACAACACGTGTAAAAAGTTTTTTTTACACTTACATGCTGTGGTTAATCATTTAGTTTGTTATTATTTATATTTTCTAAATACATTATGTGATAATGTTCATCAGTCAACTCATTGGTGTCTTTCAAGATAAAACTAATTATATCAAAATCAAATTACAGGATGTTATTTATGTAGTTCGCTCATTTTCCTCGACTGATGTACTAACATCATGTGGTTTATGTTGTACATATGTAGCATCATCTACAAAGGATTGCTATTGCAACATCCAGTGGACACATTTAGAACAGCTGTTTCTTTCATTTAAAAATTTCAGGTACATTTTTATACTTAAACTCATCCTGCGGGCCGGATAAAATTTGTTAGCGGGCCTTATGCGGCATTCGGGTCGTACGTTTTACACTCCTGGGCTAGAGAATAATGGCGGGGTAATAATTAGTTTAGCTCTTACGTCAATACACTGCTCATTCAGTATCCGAAAATATTTACCCGGTTCATCATTCACACAGTTTGTTATCACCACAATGTCTTAACCATACATAGCTATAAACATGTATTACCCTCGTTTGGACACACACAGAAAGTGACCAGCTTTACATTTAGCAGTCATTGCTAACGGCGACCGCCATCTTGGGCATTGGGGCCACACACGCACGACAGACGCTTAACCACGGTCATTACTTAATGTCGGTGGCAAAATAAAACACAAGTGATGTATAGTACACGGGTGTTGATCATAACCAGGGTACCTGTTATTCACAGTCTCTGCTCCGGTGGCGAACCTCTCGGTCAAACAAGCACTCCCTGAGCTACTCTTCTTGTATGACTGACAGGCCCGACCAAACCCATGTCTTTTTTCGAGTGGAACCTTTTCTCTGCTAAATACATTATGCCATAATTTCACGAAATCACAGTTGCCCTACTAAATGCCCTTAGTGCTAGACCATTTATTCCCGTTTGTGAAATATATTATTTTGGAGCCATCAGTAATCTAGCTAGCAATAAGCATTTTTTCCATCTTTTATTAAAAGCGTTACTAAAACGGCCTTCTTTCATATCCGTAATATCGCTAAAATTCGCTCCATTCTGTCCACTAAAGACGCTGAGATCATTATCCATGCGTTTGTTACGTCTCGCCTCGATTACGGTAACGTATTATTTTCGGGTCTCCCCATGTCTAGCATTAAAAGATTACAGTTGGTACAAAATGTGGCTGCTAGACTTTTGAAAAAAATAAGAAAGTTTGGTCACATTACGCCTGTACTGGCTCACCTGCACTGGCTTCCTGTGCACTTAAGATGTGACTTTAAGGTTTTACTACTTACGTATAAAATACTACACGGTCTAGCTCTAGCCTATCTTGCCGATTGTATTGTACCATATGTCCCGGCAAGAAATCTGCGTTCAAAGGACTCCTGCTTATTAGTGATTCCCAAAGCCCAAAAAAAGTCTGCGGGCTATAGAGGATTTTCATTTCGGGCTCCAGTACTCTGGAATGCCCTCCCGGTAACAGTTCCAGATGCCACCTCAGTAGAAGCATTTAAGTCTCACCTTAAAACTCATTTGTATACTCTTGCCTTTAAATAGACTCCCTTTTTAGACCAGTTGATCTGCCGTTTCTTTTCTTTTTCTCCTATGTCCCACTCTCCCTTGTGGAGGGGGTCCGGTCCGATGGCCACGGATGACGTACTGGCTGTCCAGAGTCGGGACCCAGGATGGACCGCTCGTCCAGAGTCGGGACCCAGGATGGACCGCTTGCCTGTGTATCAGCTGGGGACATCCCTGCGCTGCTGATCCGCCTCCGCTTGGGATGGTTTCCTGCTAGCTCCGCTGTGGACGGGACTCTCGCTGCTGCGTTGGATCCGCTTTGGACTGGACTCTCGCGGCTCTGTTGGATCCACTATGGATTGAACTTTTCACAGTATCATGTTAGACCCGCTCGACATCCATTGCTTTCCTCCTCTCCAAGGTTCTCATAGTCATCATTGTCACTGACATCCCACTGGGTGTGAGTATTCCTTGCCCTTATGTGGGCCTACCGAGGATGTCATAGTGGTTTGTGTTGTGGTTTGTGCAGCCCTTTAAGACACTAGTGATTTAGGGCTACATAAGTAAACATTGATTGATTGATTGATTGATCTTTCAATTTAAATAGTACAGTGCACTTTGCCATTAACATCTCTTGTTTAGAAAACAAAATAAAAGAAAAACACATACCTTTTTAGCCTAATAAATACTTGACATATCGTCAAAACGTGATCCTTATCCAGCTCTGCATGGCCACAAGGTCGATATTGAGATTTCGTCCGTCCAAACTGACTTGCCCCTAAACAGAATCTACGGGGTTTCCAACAAAAAGACGTTTGCCTAATTGCCAACTCCAAAATCCTTGTTGAAGTGTTTTGAAAATACCCTTTGATGCAACGATAGAGAGAAGTTTGCTGGCCAGACACTGTTTTGGTAGTTAAACATAGTTAAACCTTATTTCTGAGACTGACTAACTTGAAAACTATAATTAGTCCAACAATTGCAAATCGTATTTTTTACAGTGTATCATTGGCGCATTGGACTGCAACAAATATTGTGCAGCTCTATTTATTGACCTGTCAAAAGCATTTGATTGACACGGTCACCCATATGATTTCAGCAGATAAATTGCACAGGATTGGCGTATCTGGGCTATCCTGACTCTAGACAGATCTTTGTAATTTGCTGAGCTCCACACAAGGATCTGGAATCGAGGGCATTGCAAACTCTTTCAAGATAGCAAAAAATAATGAACCAATCAGGAACATCGGGCAATATTTCATGTGACGTAGCGCCGAAGCGACTGTTGATTCAAACAATAATGGCGGCATGCAACGAGGAGTCGTGTGCTGACTTTGATTCTGCATTTTTCTTTGCACAAACGACATCGATCGTCTACTGACATTGCTGCGTTGTTTCAGTAAAAGTTTTAAAACTTTTCGGTCTGTCGTAATCCAATATGTCCGCTGTTGTGTTTTGGATTTCCCAGCATCGCTCTCATCAGCGTCACGGGTTGATTTCAATGTGAGTGGTTGAGGTAGCACGTCATACACGATTACGGACAAGTGGTTTATCCAATCACATACAATGATTTTGTTTTTACAAGGCCCCACCTTCTGAAATACATCTCCCATTGAGAACTCCCAAATCCTTGTGTAGAGCTCAGTGAACTACAAGGATCTGGCGAGAGTCAGGTTAGCGGGGCTCTCCCTTAAAGATAGGGTGATAAGCTCCGTCATCCCGGAGGATTTCAATTTATAGCCGCTGCTCCTCCACATCGAGAGGAGCCAGATGAGGTGGTTTGGGCATCTGGTCAGGATGCCACCCGAACGCCTCCCAAGGGAGGGATTTTAGGGCACGTCCGACCGGTAGGAGACCACGGGGAAGACCCAGGACACGTTGGTAAGTCTATGTCTGACGGCTGGCCTGGGAACACCTCGGGATTCCCCGGGAAGAGCTGGCCGAAGTGGCTGAGGAGAGGAGGGTCTGGGCTTGCCTGCTTAGGCTGCTGCCCCCGCGACCCGACCTCTCATAAGTGAAATAAAATGGACGTATGGATGGATGGACTGCAAAAAATATTGTGTAGCTCTATTTACCTGTCAAAGGCCTTTTGACACGGTCAACCTTATGATTTTAGCAGATAGATGGCACACAATGTGTCCAGTTTGCTGGGTCTTCATCTTTCCTTCCCGTGTTAAAGGGCGTACCACAGGGTTCAATATTAGAACCGCTGTTGTTCTCCATGTACGTGAGCAATCTTTGTGATAAAATATCAGATGCAGCGGTCATATATTGTTCATCCCCCTCTGCAGTGCAAACCCTTGAACTCTTGCAGTCTGCTTTTGGTGTTGTTCAGTCCCAGCTGACCCTATTTAGGCTAGTGCTAAATGCAGATGAATCTAAGATGAGGTTATTCTCAAATGGCAAACAGCTGCCACTGAACATCACTAAAATATTGACTACTCATGGGGTCAAGCTTGAGTTGGTCACAACATATAAGTACTTGGGAATTATTATTGATGAGAGATTGTCTTTTAAAGCACACATAAAAAGCTTGTCTCTAAGCTTAAAATTAAATTGGGTTTCTCTTTCAGAAATAAGTCAGATCTCATCCACTTTTATTCCTTTACATGATTATGGAGACTTGCTTTTTATGAAAGCACCTGGCACTTACTTGAAAAAATTGGACACTTTATATCTTTGTGCCTTATGTTTTATTACTGGTTGTAGAAATCTTGTCCACCACTTTACTGTACTTTGTATGAAAAGGCAAACTGTCCATCTGTAACTGCCTAAATGTCTTGTTAGACTTGTCCCCACCTATCTGTGTTCCTTTGAGTGTAGGGACTCCAGTTATTACAGCCTATGCTCATAGAATGTCTTCCACGTGTTGGTTCCTAGAGTCAACACGGAACTTGGAAAAAAAGCATTCCGTTATGCTGCTCGCTGGTCATGGAAAGACATCCAGAAAGATCTGAGGCTACCAGAATTGATCACTTTGGGGGAGTTTAAGTAAATTTTATAAGATATGTAAATCAGTTATATTGGGAAATGTACTTGTTTTTAAATTAAATTATTACTTAATCGTTTCAAATTATTTTTGACCTGTTGTGGTATGACTGCTGTTGTTCTGTTGTGTCTTGTTGTAATTACTATTGTAACTTTGTTTGTGCCGCCCTCTTTGTCAGGTCGCTCTTGAAAAAGAAATTATAATCTCAATGAGTCTTTACCTGGTAAAATAAAAGAAATGGAATTGAATGTTACAGCGTTGGTCACACTCCCGCAAAAGTCTGCCAATTTCTTACTTGAGCGGGTGCCTCTACAAGCCCGAATGAAGTTCACCAGGTCAAAGAGTCCATGGTCAATGTGTGTTCATGATTCATATTGTTATCAGAAGGATGTGGAGTAGGGTGGTCCTGATACTAATATTTTTATACCGGTCCCAAAACTTATTTTGATACGTTTTGATACATCTTAAAAAAAGGGGTAAAAAAATCATTATTGGCTTTATTTTAACAGGAATATTATGACAGATAGATAGATAGATAGATAGATAGATAGATAGATAGATAGATAGATAGATAGATAGATAGATGGATGGATGGATGGATGGATGGATGGATGGATGGATGGATGGATGGATGGATGGATGGATGGATGGATGGATGGATGGATGGATGGATGGATGGATGGATGGATAGATAGATAGATAGATAGATAGATAGATAGATAGATAGATAGATAGATAGATAGATAGATAGATAGATAGATAGATAGATAGATAGATAGATAGATAGATAGATGGATGGATAGATAGATGGATAGATAAATAGATAGATAGATAGATAGATAGATAGATAGATAGATAGATAGATGGATAGATAGATAGATAGATAGATAGATAGATAGATAGATAGATAGATAGATAGATAGATAGATAGATAGATAGATAGATAGATAGATAGATAGATGGATAGATAGATAGATAGATAGATAGATAGATAGATAGATAGATAGATAGATAGATAGATAGATAGATAGATGGATAGATATATTGATAGATAGTACTTTATTGATTCCTTCAGGAGAGTTCATTCAGGAAAATTAAAATTCCAGCAACAGTGTACAGAGTTGAGATCAATTTAAAAAGTAAAAAGTAAATAATGGGAGTATAAATGGAAACAAATAGAAAAATATTATAATAAGAATAAAAATAAAAATCAACAATGGGAATACAATATAACAGTAAAATAAGAATATATAACAAGAGAAACTAGGCAGTAGTCACCGTGTTATGAAAAAGTATTACACTGCTATTGATTTGCATCCCCAGTCATCCTAGTTACCCCCTCCCCCCTCGCCAGAGAGGAGTTGTACATTTAACATTTGTTTCTTATTGCAATCTAGTGTTTTTCCGATACCAATAGTTTGGTACCGGTACTAGTATCAATATTATTTTTATACTTTTTGATCCTTTTCTAAATAAATGGGAGCACAAAAAATTGCATTATTGACCAATTTTAACAAAAATCTTACAGTATATCAAACATGTGTTTCTTATTGCAAGTTTGTCCTTAAATAAAATAGTGAACATACAATACCACTTGTTTTTTTATTAGTAAGTAAGCAAACAATGTATGAAGTAACATATTGTGGCATTTTCCATGGACTGGTACATTTCAGAGGCGGTATAGTACCGAATATTATTCATTAGTATTGCGGTACTATACTTTTACCGGTATACCCTGCAAACCTATTGCAATCAAAGAACATTTTTTTCATTAATCAACTGTAAACATTCCAGAAAACTTGATTTTTAGTACTAAGGAAGCAAACCGGTTACAAAGAATCCTAATTTGACTGCTGATGTATGCAGAAACATACTGTGTCATTTAACATTCTATTTTTCTGTCAAAATTGTGAGGGGCAAGCAATAGACAATGGATGGATGGATAATTAATGTATTTGTTCATTTACTGTTAACATGTGATTATGTTCTGTTTTAACATGTTTTTTATCTACACTTCTGGGAAAATGTAATAAGCTCTTATTATGTTGTTATTTGGATAGTTTACATTAGTTTTGGGTGATAATACAAAGTTGGGTATCAATCCAACACCAAATAGTTACAGGGTCATACATTTGTCATATTTAAAGTTCTCCTATGTCCAGGGATACATTTTTTAGAGTTTTTAAACAATAAAAAACAGAAAATATTTAGTGGAAAAAAAAAATATCGATGTAATCATTGTAGTATTGACCACACATGGCTCTTGTACTTTGTATTGTTACAGTCCTTTAGGGATGATATTTGTGGGAAACCTATTACTATGCCAGCAAGGATTAGTGATTTAAGTGGCTAAAACACTGCGGATGAATGTTAGCTGCTAGGTACTGTATGTTTTAAAGCACCGGCTGTTCATTATGAAAGACATGACGACGCATGTATTTTTTTTTTATGCATTCGAATAGATAAACATAGATAAACGTCCGTTTACATTGGAGCCAATCGGAGCTCCTCTATGCCCCTCTAAAACCAAATGAATAACCATTCAAAAAGCTCCAACAATTTTTCATTTTCATTTCATGACTTTAATATTACCAAGTATTAGTGATATTGTTATTATATGTGCTAACGTAGACAAACTATTTATAGCTGTGCCCGTCATCACAAGCATGGGTGCCTATGTTTACAAATTCAAGTGGTCTGCTATTTCCTTGCTTCTCTGCTCCTTGAAAGTTAATTGTAGATCATAATTCATGCATGTCACCTGGATAGTGGAAGGAAGAGGATGTAATAAGACATGTTAGTAAACTTTGACAGCCAATTTCGACCCGGAAATGGCGAAAACACCACCAAAAAATGTTTGGTTCGACCCCTCTTTTCTTCTCTGGGATCATGAGCCATTTTTCATCTAAAACGGGAACTTAACAAGATTATTTTAGTTGGTATCCTAATAACAGCAGACGTTGTACAGTAAGTGATGTTTTACTATGTTTGTTGGCGCTCATGAAGTCTGCAGTAAGTAGTTATCGGTGATATTAAAAAAACAAACATTGTGATACGTTTTTTAAATTAATGCACGGCGTATGCTTAAAATGATAAAAATACATATATATTAAATGTTATTATAAATGTGTCTGTCACTACCATGCACATATACATACATCACGTATATACAACTTTAATGGAAGTGTTTCAATTTTTTTAAGGGATTTTGTAGGTAGAATAGGGCGACTCCAATTGGCTCAATTGTACGCGGTCTATTGATCGCATTTATTTAATATTTAGAATTCATAAAAAGAAAAACGTCTTTTTTTGTCTTACTTAGGTATTGTGAAATATAGGCAAAATTCCCAAAACTTGCAGTTCCCCTTCAAGCCAAAATACTTCCATTCTCCCTCTTCAGTCTACATGCTGTTTCTTCTGACATGTAACGTGGCTTATATTACCAACACTAGCTAAGTGCACATGGACACAATTAATTCGGATTAAAAGACTAACCGGACTAAAAATGCTTTATGTAAACAAGTCATTTGGAATATTCAGACTTGATCACACAGGTTCAAAATTTCATTCCGAATGAGACGGGCGGTTAATGCCATAGTTATTCAGACTGGAGGGTTTGTAAACACTTCTTCCCAAGTTCGGGTTGAAATCATCCTTACTGTGCACGTCTCTGACGTCAGCTATACTTTGGTGGTGGAGGGGGGCATATGCTGCGATGGGGTGGCGACTTGTCCAGGGTGTACCCCGCCTTCCACTCGATTGTAGCTGAGATAGGCACCAGCACCCCCGTCAACCCCAAAAGGGAATAAGCGGTAAAAAATGGATGGAAGTATCAGAATGAAGCGATTGTCTTTCTGCTGTCTCCACCCATTCAACATGTACAGAAGGTGCATCACAAAGTGTTGAGTTTGTTGCTCTAAAACTAAGTGTGTCGATATAACAATAAAAGGAGGGATTGAGTTGTCGTCTCAACCAGCTGTTTTATTCACGGCCTTACAACTACTTTAAGTGCTAATTGCTAGCCTCTGGCATGTACACAGAATGTCGTAACATGAAGACGCATGGCAACCTGTACATAACACAAGTTCGAGAGAAAAAAAAGAACAGCTCCATTTCAAAAAGACAGGTAAAACAAAAGTAGCGAAGAAAAGGAAAATTGATGGATAAATAACATGACACCGGACAAGTATAAATGCACAGAATCATGTTTGTTTACACCAGAAGTCACTGCTTCTTTTTCTTCTTCTACTTATATTTACAGTTTTTGCTGCGCATGTCAAAATAAATTATTCCAATTTAAGGTGCGATGCTTGAAAATACATGTCATTAACAGATCATTTATACCAGGGTACATGTACACAGTAACATTATAATCAAAATTATAATAAGACTAAATACATTTTGCCCATGTACTCGTGGCAAAAGTCACGACAGCAGGCTGTCATGGTATGAAGAAAAAAGTACTGGTATTTTTCAAAGGCAGTATAGTAACTTTTTGAATGTATCAGTATTGCTGTACTTTATTAGTACCAGTATACTGTACAACCCTAATGTGTAGCTAATTAAAATGATAGTGATAAAATAAAAATCTTTATATCTGAGGCTAGTTCCTCCTCAAGAATTTGACATGTCTACCATATTCTCTAGCATTCTTTTAGCATGAACTGGAGGTTACACAGAATCATCATTCTTTTCAGCCTTGTATCAGTGATTGGACGTAATACACATCAAAGTCTCCAAAACAATAGATCGTGATAGGCAGGCAGGCCTGAAAGTTTACAAGCAAGCACATCTTTCTAAAAACGAGCCCCGGACAAAAATAATTCCCTCTCTTAATAAAAGTGCATACATGTCCATGGTTTCACGAGGGTGGGGGCGAGCCCAAGGAAAAAGAAGCAACGAGAGTTCACCAGGGTGGAGGCCAGTCCATAGACGAGGGGAATTTGTGTCAAAAATATTATAATTTAAAAAAATACAAATTTCCTGGATGAGTGGGCAACTTGTCCATGGTGTACGCTGACTTCCACCCGAAGGCAGCTGAGATAGGCTCCAGCACCCCCCGCAACCCCTAATTGGCAGAAAATGGATGGATGGATGGATGGAAGTACTCATATCTAAGGCCAGTACCATATTTAAGATAAACTGATGATAGTTAATACAGAGTAAAAATAATTTGTTCATTATTTTGTTAGTAGACAACAATTATGAAATCGATAGATTACATGGAGTATCTCTGTCTCGATCTCGATTATTCCAAACATTTTCCAACATCGTTATTCATACAAAAAACACAAAAACATTACAAACATCACCAAATGGCAGTGTGAAGTTATACATTAGGGAATATATTATACAGCCACATCCCTGGGTGGGATCTCCCGTGCGATGAAGGGGGTGGGTGGTGTTAATCATTTTGTACTGCAGTCTGCTCAAAATGATGGAAAGACTACTCGTCATAGCAACTGACGCTGTGGTCAAAGTTGCAATTGCCACGAAACGTATTTTAAGATATTTAACACTCTAGTACCATCTGGCAGGTAAAGTGGATAGTGCAGTACAAACCTCCAATTTGTCACATGTGATGTGTCAGGTAAACCAAAAATAAATGGGGCCAGATGAATCCCCTTTCTACTCGAGTCAATAATTAGAATACATCACTGAAAGTTGAATGCCTTTTATCAACAAATTTATTTCTGAACATATCAATGTATAAATACAGCAATATAAAACCATGCCGATTCCAAAATATTACAAATATCACCTTATTTGCTTAAATTACATACACTTGTTTGAGCAAAATAACGTTGAGGCAACAAAGGTACCAAAATGTTTCCAGAAAGTTCACAATGTCAACAATACATTGCATCGATAGATCATTAATTCGTCATATAATATTGTGACGGGTTTCCTGCCGTCATTGTGTGGGGTGCAGTGCCGATCGATACAAGACGCATCGTAGCAGGTTTGACTCGTGTTTATTCTTTCAACAAACATTATGTTTTGTCAGTCTGTTGCGGCAGTTTCTGGCTTGCTGGCTCTTACTGGTTGTCGCGGCACACCTTTTGGTGTCCGGGGGCTGCGTCTGCTGCGGGGGCTCATCTTTCTCTCGGTTGATCTCGTCGCTCTCGTGGTTGTTGTTGTCGGGTTGTTCCTCTCCTTTTTCTGCCACAATTGCTCCTCCCTAGCCCTTTTTATGCTGCAGCAGAAGATGTAACGATTGAGAGCAGGTGTGTGGTGTACGCACCTGACGCTAATGGCTGCAGTGTCGCTCCAGGCGTGCCCCGAATCTCCGCTCTGCTGCATGCCCCGCCTCCTGGCCGCCATCTTGGTCAGGATAACCATTTACCCTGTCCCGCTGTCGGCTCGTCGGCTCCGCCTCCCCACACATATTTATTCACGTAACACATTTTGTCATTGTTGTTTTGACATCATTGTGATTTGTTTGCTTCTTTAAAACAATACTTTTAATTGGTTGTTTAGATACATACTTTTAACAGTACTGTACTGTATCAACAATCTTATTTGGGATTTACGAGGTTATCATGGCACTACAAGGTAAGTAATTAGGTCTATGAGTTCTTTCACCTCCCACAAAGAGGATGCTTGCTGTGTAAATGTTTACATTAATTAGTAAGCTGTCAGTCAAACTTAAGTTGACTCCAACATGTCCTCAGGCTCATATAAAATATTGAGCCTTTGTGTCAAAGTTCACACATTAGAAGACTGTTGAAATACTTATTCTAAATTCCAATTTATTTATTTTTATTTGACCTGAGCTGGAACCTATCCCAGTGGATTTTGGGCTTACTTTTCAACCTTTGTTTTTGAAAATAAAGGAAGAAATAATGGATAATATGGGAAATGTCCTATTTTTTACATTTACTCCACATTCTGTTCTTTCAATTAGAATGTCCATAGTTTCATATATTCATAGTTTTAATAATATTTCAGGATACACCCTGCCAACTATATTTTTGGTTTAACAGGCTATTATTCAAATGTAAAGAATAGTCTTCCCCTTAAAAGAAATGTGCCTTATCTTTAAATTCATGAGTTCTAAATGAGCAATTATTGCAGCATGACCTTCAGGGATGTGTTTAACATATCATAGCTCAGGCAAGCTTCACAACCCGAGTTGACTTTAGTTAAACTGCAGCAGCTATTAGCTAAGCAGAACATTTAAAATGAAACTTTGTTTATGAAGCCACCACTTCATTTTATTCTTATGCAGCATCATAGTTCTCATTCTAAGACAGTTATGTATGAGAAGAATACCCTGATATTGTTTTCACATGAATACAGCCTCAATATTAGACACACGTTTCTGCTTTCCGAAATATTCTTATTGTCAGGAGTGAACAAACATTTGAACGTTGCACCATCAAAGTCAAGAAAAACAAAAGAATACTAGAAACATACACAGTAAATCACTCAGTGTGTTGTACAAAAGTGCCACAAAGATGGACCTCCATCCATCCATCCATTTCCTACCGCTTATTCCTTTGTGGGGTCGCGGGGCAAAGATGGACATTGTATTAAAAATTGTATTTATTTTCTTAATATGTTTATTCTGTTCTGATGCTTATTTAAATGAAAACAAGTGTCAGAAATACACCTTCATTTAAAAAAAAAGTATGGGTATTTCATTCCTTCCTGGAGGGACCACGGCTCACAACTACATAACGTTTAAAAAACGCATATTTTTAATATAAATATAATATGAACTGGAATAGGAAGAAGCTAAAGCTTAATACACCTATCTCAGTGTATTTACAAAACAGAAACAGAAAAAAAAAATACCAATGTCTTGTGCATGTAGTAAATTTTTGTTTTTGTTTTCCGTTAATCACAAAAATAAAATAAATACAAAAAAATAAATGGAAAAGCTCCAACGTGTTAATTTTACATTCTTAGCATCCATTCGCAACATTTTTTTTTTATAAAGTTTTACAGTATTTTAACTATTGATCCAACTTATTTCAGATATTAATCCCAACAAAGGACACAAAATGCTGCTATGCACTCGTTCTCACTTATGTTTTTTTTAAACATTTCTTTATTTCAGAAATTATAAACACAGTCTCTCGTTTTTGAAATGCTGCACAAGGGCCATTTTTTGCCTACAGCTCGTCTTATATCTGCCCTGGTCATGTTACATGTGTTAGTTTATAGCAGCCAGAACAATTTCCCCTTTTGGGTAAACAATTGTTATAAACCTTGTGTATAGCGGCCAACCGTCTTTATTTTTTTTACTCCTCAGAGCGGTCAGTTTTGACATGAGTAAGTACCCTATTATCTGGTAAGTTGTTATTATTTAATAACGTTTTAGGGTAAACTTGCTACGGTATGAATAGTTTGTGTTTCCTTTTAAATGTTTAAGTTTGATTGTTTATTGAATACGGCAATTGGCAATAAAGCTTGGTTCTACTTGATGTAAACCTGATATGGACGTTTGCATTCTGGCCGTACCTAATACACCTACATCTACATACAGTACCCGTCATATTATGCTGCGCATATAGGGATAGGTACAAAATGTTGTACTTTTCTAGGTACCGACTGAGGTCAGTCGGTACTACATGGTACCTATCCATGTACAATCAAAAGGTGCCATATTTAGATAATTTTTGTTTGCACGTAATGTCACATCGAGTTGCCGAATCAAACATTTAGCTAAAAAACAAGTGGACTCAGCCGCACTGCCTCTAAGTAATGTTGAGATTTTTCAAGCTAACAAAGCACAAAAAAAGCACTTAAAAGTACAGTAAGGTTCTGCTTTTCAAACGGTGCTAGCCGGAAGCTAATTAACGTTGGATTATAAACATAGCTTTAGTATATTTTATAGGGTGATTTCAACACCTCCAAATGTAGTAATGAAAATGTCAACAAACGATGCAACATAAAGAAGATAACAAGGTTGCAGAACTTTTCCATGGTCTTGCGCTCTCTGATGTTGATTATATAACGGGGTTGTGGTGCACTGGCATCCTCTGATGGTGAGAGCTGAAACATGGTTTCCGTCTTTCCAAGAGTGATTGTCATTCCGAATCGCCTGCAGGCAGCTGCAAAGCAATCCGTCAAGTACTGAATGTCTTTGTGGGACTGTGCAACCAGTCATCTGCGAATAGTAATTCAAGTAATAGGGCCTCAAACACGGGTTTTGGCCTGAAGTCTTTGCGGTTTGAAGCGTTTCCCATTAGTGCGGAACTGGGTGGACACACCTCTGTCACAGTCGCTGAAGGCATCAAGCAAGATCGCTGTATACAGGAAAGAGAACAAGTACACATCCCTGCTTCACTCCATTGGGCGGTATAGCTCGGTTGGTAGAGCGGCCGTGTCAGCAACTTGAGGGTTGCAGGTTCGATTCCCGCTTCCGCCATCCTAGTCACTGCCGTTGTGTCCTTGGGCAAGACACTTTACCCACCTGCTCCCAGTGCCACCCACACTGGTTTAAAAAACATATATAAACAATTTTTAACCTAGATATTGGGTTTCACTGTGTAAAGCGCTTTGAGTCACTAGAGAAAAGCGCTATATAAATATAATTCACAATTCACAATTTCTCTCCTGGAAAGGATCCGAGGAAGACCCTGGCAAGGATCTTCCCAGCTATGGTAATTTCCCACGGTGGTTGTCACAGGATGTCTTGTCTCCTCTCCTCATGTAAATGTGCACTATGGATGCATCTTTAAAGCCTTGTGGGACTCCTCCATCTTCCCAGATGGACTTGAACAGGGACGTCAGTGTCTCAAGAAACATTACACCTCCATACTTGTAGCTGTCGACAGGAATTCCATTAGCACCAGGTGCCTTTCCAGGTGTTGCCGCCTTTAAAGCCTTTGCAACCTTGACACAAGTAGGGAGGTCTGCCATCGATTCTTTCACTGGTAGTTGCGATGCAATTGCCTCTTCAAAAAAGGTTGATTCTCTTTTGTTCTGCTCAGCAAGCAAGAAAGGCTGCCTTCTTTGTTAGAAACTCGACTGGTCAGAAAATCTTTCTGGGGTTGAACCAGAGCCTTAGGTCCACAAACAGTACGAAGGCCATCATGAAATGTCTTAATGTCATTGTTCGCTGCTGCTCTGTATAGTTTCTTAGCCTTCTCTCCCCACCAGTTGTTCTTCATCTTCCGCAGATTCGGCTGGAGAAGTTGCCTTGCCTGCTGTCAGTTCTGTTTCTTTTTGCTCCTGACCTTGTCATCAAGGTGATTCTTGCGGGCCTGGTGCAGCTTGTTGATTAGCCTCTAAAAATCTTCTTCCTTTTCGTCTAACCAATCACAGCGCTTTTCCTCAAGAAAATACAAAAAGACAGGGACATTCAACTTAACAGCAAAGACTACTTCCTGGCAAAGCATCACACTGCAGCTTATACAAGACTGCCATCTAACGTCTCAGAATTGAGACTGCAGGCAAAGCGCAAGACAATAAGATAAAAACCAAACAGCACAGCTCAGTGTTGAATGGTCAATAGAACATTTTGTTTTTTTTCAACAACTAACATTACCACATTTCAACATACACAAAAGCATCAAAAATTGGTACCATTGACTTGGTACCATAACAATTTAAATATAAAAAAGTACCCATCACTACCACCAACGACCACTGTCTCTCATTTGTTCTCAAACTTTTCATATAGTGGCCGCCTGAGGGCTTGTTATGGAGATTTTTGATTGTGTATTACTAGTTATCATACTAACTCTGACATCTATGTTAGAATATTATAGCAAATAATTAAATGTACCCTCTTGTTTTGAACCGTGATGCCTTCAGACTGTTTTGATTAAGCCCACATACATGCAACTGCTTATTTGACCTTCATGCCTGCCTGCCTATCACTATCTATTGTTTTGGTGACATTCATGTGTCAGTGGTAAAAGGCTAAAAATAATGATGACTCTGTGTAACCTCTAGTTCAAGCTGTCTTCAATAGCTAAATAATGGTAGAAAGGTAAAATTCTTGAAAAGGAGGAACTAGCCTCAGATATTAATATTTAATCATATTACTTTTTAGTTAGCTACACATGCTTTTGGCAAAAAAGTTCTACTGTTTAATGGCCTTGGACTGGCCACCACCCCTGTCGAAAATCTATGGCCATGGACTCTTTTACCCGGTGGACTTGTCCGCTCTTTTACTATAAAGAGAGCAGTTTTCGGAAGAACGGCGTTAGTAGCACCATTACCTTTAAAGGTAACCAGTAATGTAATTACTTGTATGTACGTTACAATGCTGCTACATATAAGTTTGATGTAACATGGCACGTTACTTTTGATGTGGTTGTATGTCAGTGTGACAGTGTCAGAAGCAGAACAAGTTCAAGACAGGAAAGAACCTTTTTACCACACACGTCATATCAAATAAACAGAAGCAAGATGACACAGCTAACAACACACAACATGTAAGTACACACACTTATACACAGTACCACTGCTATGTGCATGTGAATATTGAACAACAAATCAATGATTATAATGACAAGCTTGAAATCTTACAAAACCACAAGTTTCGGACAAGGAGATGACAGCCATGGAACCACATCTAATCTCTTTATCAATCGCAGGTAACAAAATCCAGGTAGAAATGGATGGATGGAATATCCGACTGAGTTGCCATCCTGCAAGAGCTAACAAACACAGCTGGGTTAATTCTGCTCCATTGGGCTACCTTGCTGACGTCACACGTCCCTTGGCAACATGAACCGCCTTTTAAAGGCACACACTCTGCTTTCATGAAACGTCTTTCAACTGCATAATGCCAGATTTTTTAAGTTTGTTTTTTATTTATTTTTTTTAATATAGCAATAATTACTTTCCCTATATATTTATTACATTGATGAGAAATTCCGTTCCGTTACTTTCTTGGCAAAGTAACGAGCAACTATAATTAATTACTTTTTCAGAGTAATTTTCCAAACATTGAAAGACAGTAAATCATTCTTCATTGGGGCTCTCTTTTGCAGAAGCTTGCTCATGGTGGCGCATGCACGCGGTGCTTACGTACGCAAATATTGACAATGCTTTTGCCGGAGTGAGACCAACACTGTAACATACACCCGTGAACTCTTTTTACCCATCCATCCGTTTTCTATCGCAGATGCTTGTGAAATCTTCCAAAAGAACTGACCTCTGATTGTTCAACAAAAGATCGCGGGTAAAGTGTAACACCTATTAGCTAAGATGTTGATAGCTTATCATAAACTGATGTACATCAGAATGGTTTCAGCATCTTTAATGCACAATGAAAGGACCGTGATAATATTGGCGCGATCCTTCTCCTGTTGCTAAATCCAATGTAAATTGAGGCAGATTTCATCAAATTCACCAGTATTTTTGCTGAGTGCTTTCACCACATTTATTACAGATTCCAATTGTGTTTCCTCTGTATGAGGTCTCCCACAATATTCCTTGCATCAACTTCCTAATTAAGTTTCCATGGAGTACCCCACGGTTCGCTTTGAGGCTCACAGATTGTGGCTTCTTTTCCAGTGTTTTGTTTCGCTGCAGCCCTTTGAGACTATGAATGCAATTAGCGCTTGTAATAAATTTTCTGAACGCCCTGGTGAGCAAACGGCGTGTTAGGTTCTGCCAGGGTGCTTTTATGTTGGCTTTGAGTGTTTATTTTAAGGGGGAAATGTTACCTGAAGCAAAAAAAAATAATAAAAAAAACAGCTCTCCGTGGCTGCTGACATTAATGCCACCTGCTCTGCAAAGAGAAAATGGGAATAATTGCTTGTTTTTTAATGTCACATTTTCCAACTCCTACCGTCCATGTGTGGGTTGTAGTGACGATGGATACAGGACGCATCATAGCAGGTTTGACTTTCATTTATTATTTCAATACTTGTTAAGTCTTGCCTGGTTGTCGCGGCACTTTGCAGTGCGCCGGCGTTTCCTGCTTCTGTCTGCGGTGCACCTTGCGGTGTCCGGGGTTTGCGTCTGTTGCGGGGGCGCATCGTCTCTCAGGTCTGATTGTTCTTTCGTGGTAGTGGTCGGTCTACTCCAGTGGGTTCCTTCTCCTACTCTCCCCCGTCTGTTCCTCCTTCCCCCTGTTTATGCTGGAGGAGCAGATGACGTGATTGCGCACAGCTGTGTGGTGTGCGCTGATTGTTGCTACCGTGCGGCTCCGAGCGCGACACGCCTCCTCTCTCCGCCGCATGCCCCACCTTCTCGCCTCCATCTCGGCTAGGGATGCTGCTTTCCTCCGCCCGCTGTCGGCTTGTCGGCTCAGTCTCTCCACATACCTCCACCGCCAGTTCGAAGCCGTGCTTCAGTCCGGCTGAGCTTACTCCCCCCCACCTTTTCTTCAAGGAGCGGAAAAAAAACTGCTGCGGCCCTCTGACTTCTTTGCCTTGACCTATGTCTTCCCAAACTTCAATTTCTTTGCCTTTCTCCTTGTGTTCTTCAAGTTTTTCCTTGTCCCCTTCGTCATCATCATCATCATCATCACCACGTTCCTTTTCATCATCATCATGCTTCTCTTCATCCTCATCATCACCATGGTCTTCATCATCACCATGGTCTTCCTCGTCATCATCATCAGTATGCTCCTCTTCATCATCATCACCCTCAACCGGGTCTTCCTCATCATCACCACCATGTTGTTTTTCTTCTTTTTCTTTATCCTTACCGGGAAATTTGGACCTTTCGACCCCCTCCCCATCGCGGGGCGAGATGACGGCGGGGCGCTGAGGTGGGTCTCGTGGTCGTCTGCAGTGTTGCCAGCATCTCTTTGGCTTTTCCCTTGTCTTTATCATTTCCTTGATTTCTTTCAGGCCTTTCTTCCCTCTCACTTTTTTGAGTCTTTTCGACTTTTTCTTTGTCCTCTTTGATTACTTCGTCCTTTCCTTGCATTTCTCCAAGCACTTCTTTTTCTTGAGATTTTTCAACTTCCTCTTCCTCTTCATCTTCAACATCTTCATCATTTTCCTGCATTTCTCCAGGTATTTCTTCCTTTTCCTCACTTTTTTGAGATTCAACTTCTTCTTCTTTAACTTCTTCTTTGTCTTCCTCATTGTCCTGCATTTCTCCAGGTCCTTTGTCTTCTTTCTCACCTTCTTGAGATTCTTTAATTTTTTCTTCCACCTTGTCTTCCTCTTTCTCTTGAAATTTTCCAACTTCATCTTCAACTTCTTCCTCTTCATCATTTTCTTCATTTAATTCACCTTCTTTTTCAACTTTTCCAGCTGTCCGCTCCACTGGTCGTGCATCTGTGTCTCCAGCAGAGGGCGCCTCCTCGGCACCGCAGTCATCATCATCATCGTCCCAATTTAGACAGGCGAACTCGTCTTCCCTCTCCTTGGTGAACAGCTCGCCCTGGTGGCCTGCTGCTGCGACTGCTGCCACTGTCGCCTGCACAGCTCCGCCCCCCATGTGGAGGTTCTCTGCTGTGTTCCCACTGGCGTTTTCCTCGGCTTTCCCCTCGGGAATATCCTCGCCGTTTCCTCCCACCTGGTTCATCAGCGCCTGCAGCCTTTGGGTCTCCTGACGCTGTTCCTTGAGCAGGGTTTTGTAGCTCGCGACCAAAGCCCAGATGACGTCATCGCCTTCCGCTTCCGGTCGTCTCTTCCACGTTGGCGCCACTATGACGGGCTTCCTACCGTCCATGTGTGGGTTGTAGTGACGATGGATACAGGACGCATCATAGCAGGTTTGACTTTCATTTATTATTTCAATACTTGTTAAGTCTTGCCTGGTTGTCGCGGCACTTTGCAGTGCGCGGGTGTTTCCTGCTTCTGTCTACGGTGCACCTTGCGGTGTCCGGGGTTTGCGTCTGTTGCGGGGGCACATCGTCTCTCAGGTCTGATTGTTCTTTCGTGGTCGTGGTCGGTCTACTCCAGTGGGTTCCTTCTCCTATTCTCCCCCGTCTGTTCCTCCTTCCCCCTGTTTATGCTGGAGGAGCAGATGACGTGATTGCGCACAGCTGTGTGGTGTGCGCTGATTGTTGCTACTGTGCGGCTCCGAGTGCGACACGCCTCCTCCCTCCGCCGCACGCCCCGCCTTCTCGCCTCCATCTCGGCTAGGGATGCTGCTTTCCTCCGCCCGCTGTCGGCTCGTCGGCTCAGTCTCTCCACAGTCACTCTCTCCAAGCACCTGCACATGTCACATGTTGAAAGCAACACTGTTTTGAGTCCATTTTGCATTGCAGCAAGCTGAATCAAGCATAATGTTCCATTTCCATGCTCTTCCACAGTTAGCAAGAGCCCTACAGTTAGCTTGCTTTCGTTCATTCCTTAAGTCGACGTAATCATGTCCTCCAGCTAACAATTATAAGCAATGGCAAAACTGACACGGAGATGCGTGCACGTCTCGGCTGCTCTTGCTAATTAGTCCCCCGCTTGTGGACAAAGACGTGTTGGCTTTTTTTTTTCTTGCCTTTTTTTTTCCAGCCATGTTGAGTTTGCAAAAGTGAGTGTTTATTGAAATTTGCCTTGCCTAACTATAGTCTACACACAAGAGCTGCACGATTTGTTAAAGTAATGTCAAAAATTGCGATATAGCCAAGTGCAATATTAGATTTGGTGCTGTAGTTTTTACTTACACGTGTCAAATAACTATTATTCTAATTTCTGCAATCATTTCATTGCTTCTGAAATAGGGAGGAGAGAAAAAACAGTTGTTAAAAAATTACAAAAAAAAATACAAATAAATATGTTTATCCATCCATCCATTTCCTACCGCTTATTCCCTTTGGGGTTGCGGGGGGCGCTGGTGCCTATCTCAGCTACAATTGGGCGGAAGGCAATTTACATCCTTGACAGTGATGTGCGGAATATTACATGCCTACCCTGACTGCATGTCACTGACTCTGGACACACACCTCATCGCGGTGTGCCTATATATATATTTATATATATATATATATATATATATATATATATATATATATATATATATATATATATATATATATATATATAGGCAGAGGAGCCAACCTTTATCCTGTATGGTTGTATTGATTGTTTTTTCAGTTTATGCCGAACTCTAGCATGATTCCTTCATGTATATACCCTTAATATCTATTTTTTTTTTCAGTTTTACAGTAATTTAAATGCGAAGACTATCAATAAACATCCTTAAAGGGGAACTGTACTTTTTGGGGGAATTTTGCCAGTGATTCACAATCCTTGTGCAAGACAAGAACACATATGTTCTACTTTTATTTAAGCATTCAAAATATTAAATACATGTGATCAAAATACGCTTATAGGGGAGCCTATGGAAGTCGCTCTATTCTGCCAACAAAGCCCATAAAAACACCTTCATTAAGGTTTTATACACATGTTAATATTACATTATAATCATATTTATTATTTACATATTTTGATCATTTTAAGCATACACAGCGCATTTATTTTAAAAAACATATCACAATTATTATTCACTGCAGACTTCATGAGAGTCAACAAACATAATAAAACATCACTTATGGTACAATGTCTGCTGTCACTAAAATGCAGACTGATAGAATATTGTCATGGTCCTGTTTAAATGAAGAATGACTCCTGGCGGAAAAAAAAGGTGTGGAACCAAACGTCTTTTGTTTTCGCTCTCGAACCATTACCCTGTCTAAATTGGCCGTCAAAGTGTACCAACATGTCAGATTACATGCTAACAAGATAAAAAAGAAAAAAAGATCACCACCCTAATTCCACTAAGTGAATAGGGTTGGAGTCGCTACAGTTGGACATGTCTCAGTTAATTAACATGATGTGCCCAGAGAATGAGGTCAGCTCATTACCTGAAAAAATATACAAAATAACCAGTTTATTTTTTCTATTTGTCTGGCTCAAATTCATGGAGCATGAGACATCATTTTGACACATGGTTTGGCCATCGGGGCAGCATGGTTTGATCCTGGGGAACTTTCTGTGTGGATTATCTCTGGGTACTCCGGCTTCCTCCCACCTCCAAAGACAGGCACCTGGGGATAGGTTGATTGACAACACTAAATGGTCCCTTGTGTGTGAATGTGAGTGTGAATGTTGTCTGTCTATCTGTGTTGGCCCTGTGATGAATTGGCAACTTGTCCAGGGTGTACGCCGCCTTCCACCTGAATGCAGCTAAGATAGACATCAGCACTCCCCGCAACCCCAAAAGAGACAAGCGGTAGAAATGGATGGATGGATGGATGGGTTTGGCCATCTGAGTCCACTTAGGATGTGCTGTGAAATACTTAGCGCAGTTGTCCGATCAATACGAGGTACAACTGTACCTTGGTTTTTGTATGCCCCACTTTTTGAATACAGTGGTACCTCAACTTACAAACACATTGCGTTCCATTAACGTAGTTGTAACTCAAAACACTCGTATCTCAAATTAGCCACGCCCACTGAAATGAATGGAAGTCAATATAATTTGTTCTGGGGCAGCACGGTGGAACAGGTGTTAGTGCGCGCGCCTCGCAATACGAAGGTCCTGGGTTTGATCCTGGGCTCGGGATCTTTCTGTGTGCAGTTTGCATGTTCTCTCCGTGACTGCGTGGCTTCCTCCCACTTTCAAAGACATGCACCTGGGGATAGGTTGATTGGCAACACTAAATGGTCCCTGGTGTGTGAATGTGAGTGTGAATGTTGTCTGTCTATCTGTGTTGGCCCTGTGATGAGATAGCGACTCGTCCAGGGTGTACCCCGCCTTCCGCCTGAATGCATCTGAGATAGGCTCCAGCATCCCCCGCGACCCCGAAAGGGACAAGCAGTAGAAAATGGATGGATGGATAATTTGTGCTTGGCCCTCTCAAAATGCCACAATGTAACACACCTTTTAAAAAGAAAAACACACTTTTAGATTATTTGATATCATTTAAAAGAAAATACTATAACATACCGGTATACTATAAACAACTACGGCAGTTTTATAAAATAATGTTGTGGAAGTTTGCTGCTTTCGGGCTCTCGGGACCACCAAGGACTGACATGACAAGCTTTTAAGTTCGACAAGATTTATTTTTTTCAATAATCTTTTCTGCTTTACACCAATTGTCTCCCTTCAGCAATGTCACTCTCTGCCTTTCGGCATTGTCGTCTGTCCAACTTTCCCTCGCCGCCTCCCGACTGCGGCCTTTTAACAGAACGACAGGTGATTAGATGAACACTTTCAGCTGTGTCATCCACTCACCTGTCGCCAAACTTGAAGCCGGCCCTGCCACACCCCGTTTCCCCGCAGGCGCGCAGGCCACGCCCACCACAAATGTAATTATGTTGTTCAGCATTTACTTGGAGACTGGACTTTTGTAGATGTCTCCTACTGGCTGCTTCTTCGTCAAGTAACAATGCAAAGTCGGAAATCACTGTCTATGTTCACTCAAATAGACATATTTGAGTGATGTACTGGAGACGTCGGAGCTGATAAGAAGTGTCTCACCGCAACCAGGGGCATCACTAGACCTAATACTGTGCTGGGACACAACTGGGGCACAAGGAATTCATGAGAGCGTGCAAAGTGCGCGAGAAAAAAACATATTCAGCACTTATTTATCATAAAAAAACAAAGACTTCTTTAAAATGTTTAATCATATCAGACTATGTTGTTTTCTAGATCTTTGATTAACCCCCCTGAAATGTGCTGTGGTAATGCATTTGGCCTACTTGTGCACTTTGCATTAGACTTCTAAGTGATTACTGATAAAAGCAAAAAGGAAGAGCAATAATCTTTTTGAAATATTTGAAACAAAAGTCACTTGACCAAAAAGCATACTGTAAGAAACTGACAGGTTTTTTGTTTTCCCAAACATGTTTTATTTTGCTTTTTCCTCGTATTGTTTCTGTATTTCTGCCATCGATATTCAGAATCAAATGACTCCGAGGCAAAAAAAAGAAAAAAAAACATGATTAGGACATCATTAATTGATAGTCAACTCATCAACTTCCATCTCTCCCTCACCTCTTCCAGCACTCTGTTGTTCCACTTTGTCAGGATAGACAAGGAAATATAATTGAAAAAATCTAATTGCAGCAACAAAACCCGATATTTTTAGCCATCTTTCTGGTGGCCAACACAGAAATTTTACTATTTTTTCCTGGCGACCAAACCAGATGCTTTAGCTGTAGCTATTTTTCTGGTGACAAAAATTTTAGCCAAGGACAAACCAATTAACATGACAAGTCTACTGTGCTATTTTTCTGTGAAATAAACTTGTGGGTTCTTCCGAGGATGTTGGAGTCGTAATGGTTTGTACAGTCCTTTGAGACATTTGTGATTTAGGGCTATATAAATAAACATTGATTGATTGATTGAAACTTGAATGATTAAAAATATTGGCTCATACGGAGCTCCTAAAGGGACATGGATGTTTTGCGAGATCTCGCTAAAGTTTATTTTCCTATGTCAGTGAATTTGTTACGTGAAAAGGATGGAGTTGTGACGGCATAGAACACAAGGGGGCAATATTGCTCTATCCATCCATTTTCTACTGCTCTTCCCGTTCCGGCCGCAGGGAGTGCTGGATCCTATCTCAGCTGCTTCGGGCGGAAGGCGGTGTACACTCTGGACAAGTCGCCACCTCATCGCGGGGTCAACACAGATAGACTCTATGTATTTATTTAGTATTTAAACAATATAATATAATAAATAATTAAAAATATAATTAATTAAACAACAAAGGAATGTAGTGTGACAAAACCCTCAGGGTGTATGGCGTAAGACTATGTGTAGGAATTAATTACTGAATGTTACCAGAGTGATGAGTGAAGAAGTGGACAAATCCAAAGGGGCTAGGCAGAGAAGGTCCGTATCCAAGCGGGAGGTCGGGATCCAAGAAGCAGTCTGGGAAACAGGGATAAACCAGGAATGACGAGATGCACAGCTCGACACATGGAACAAAGGCAGAGGGACATCAACGGAAGGTAGGATTGCCGGCGAGTGATTGCAGCTGCTTGCTGACGGCGGTCAGCGCCGTCTCGGAGCTGCGCTCAGCGCAGTACAAAGATGAATGCGTGTTGACGTGCACCCGAGCCGTGACAATACCCACCTCCTATGGACAGCTTACAAATGTCAAGGAAGGGCGGGGGGATGAATTGGTGGTGGGTCGCCGGCTCAAATGTCCCTGAATCCACCGGGGACGAGTCTGGTGGCAGTGGTGAGTAGAATTCCGCTGCGGCCGGCGAGGCGGGCGACCAAGGAACACCCCCTACTTGGCTGTCAAACAGGCAGATTCGAGTGGCGCCAGGACCCCAGCAGCCTCTGAGTTCCACGTCTCTGTCCTGGGTGGCGCTGCTGTTGGCAAAACAAGCGTCCATGCACTGGCCACCGCGTGCGGGTGCCTGATGGCCGCCTATGTGGCCGGCCAGCCGGAGTACGCAGGGACAATGATGCTGGAGACTCGGAGGAAGATGCCGCCGTAGCAGGAGACGTGGCGGACAATGCCGTCGGAGCCGGAGACGTGGCGGACGATGCCGTCGGACCCGGAGACTTGGCCGACGATGCTGTTGGAGCCGGAGACGTGGCGGACGATGTCATTGGACATGGACACATGGCAGCAGGCTGAGGAGCTGGCCAAGGCGCTGAAGCATGAGCCGGCCATGGAGCGGAAGCGTACGCTGGCCTTGGTGCTGAAGCTGCCGCTGGCCGTAGCTGCTGAAGCCGGCGCTCGCCGTGGTGCTAACTTGGTAATCAGCCTGGGTGCAGGTGCTGGTATGGGGGCCAGTCTTGGAGCTGGAACTGTTTTGAGGACCAGTCTGGGTGCTGGCACTGGTATTGGCACCAGTCTACGAGCGGGAGCTAATACTGGCATGGGAACCTGCCTAGGAGTGGGTGATGGCATGGTAACCGGCCTAGGAGCGAGAATTGGTGGTCTGTCTGAGAGCTGCGGCTGGGAAAAACAAAAGACCAGATGGTATTTGTCTGGCAAGGGGTAGCCTGGCTGTATGTCGCTGTGCTACCATACCAGCACAGGCACCAGTACTACCCCCCCTCCCCCCTCTCCGAAAGTGGGTGCCAGATGCTTCCTGTCAACTGAGGAACAGTCACTGAGGGTGGGAGGAGGGCGTCCAGGCGGCGGGTAAATTCCTGTAACCCTACCGCACCGCTAAACAGCCCATGATATTGGCAAGGTGGGCTCGAAAATTCTCCAGGGCGGAAGGAAAAGAAAAAGACATGGTGAGTGGTGGAAAAAAAAAAGTCACTGGGGGCGGGACTAAAGTCGCCAGGGTGTGGGGCTGAGAAAAAACTGTGCCGTCAGGTCCTATAATAAATTTGGCCAGAACGTACTGTTATGTGAGAAGGAGGGAGTTGTGACGGCACAGAACACAAAGGGCAATATTGCTCTATGTATTTATTATATATATAAACAATATAATATAGTAAATAATGAACAATATAATTAATTAAAGAACAAAGGAATGGAGTGTGACAAAACCCAAAGGGTGTATGGTGTAAAACTATGTGTAAAAATTAATTGCTGAGTGTTACCAGAGTGATGGGTGCGGAAGCGGAAAAATCCAAAGAGGTTAAGCAGAGAAGGTCCGTGTCCAAGCGGGAGATCGGGATCCAAGAGGCAGTCCAGAAAGCAGGAGGATAAACGAGGAATGACGAGACGCACAGATCGACACATGGAACAAAGGTAGAGGGACATCAACAGAAGGTTAAGATTGCCGGCGATTGCAGCTGCTCGCTGAGGCTGGTGCACTCTCGGAGCTGTGCTCGGTGCAGCACACGGATGAATGTGCACCGACGCGCGCCCAAGCCGTGACACAACCGGAATTAAAACGGACACAGCGATGGAGAATCGGCAGCATGCGGGAGCCTACCCATCATCTGTGCTCGGTTGTGGGACCATAATGCGATTTGATGTCTTTACATATTTGGTTAAAACTAAAATAGAAATCAATACAATTCTCCCATAGATGATGGGTATGCTCCACCATCTCTGTGTCAGTTTTACTTCCGGTTCACTGACATAGGAAAAAAAACTTTTGCGAGATCTTGCAAAAAGTATTGCGAGATTTCGCAAAACATTCTATTTCCCTCCATGTCCCCTTTATGGGCTCCATAGGCTCACGACTTGAGTTGAGTCCGTACACGGGAATAAATGGCCATATCAATTAGCCATGTGCGCATTGTTTATGTGGAGTGAATACAGTAGCAATCAATGACCATACTAAGTATTGTGTGCACTATAGAGTATGCTTTGTAGACTTAAAACTCTGAAGTGATTTTTTAAATTTTTTGGGGTGAAATTTATCTGGGGCACTGCAGATTAATACTGGGGCACATGCCCCAGTGAAATCTGTCTGGCGACGTGGCTGACCGCAAAAGCAATGGCTGCCATATAGTCCTCAAAGTGGAGTCTCACAGGATGAGATGTAACAAGAATTATGGCTCATGAGAGAATTTAAGGGGATACCTTTAGTCAAAAAGTGATTTATGACCCCTCATAAATCAATGATTTATGACCCCTCATAAATCAAAGGTCAATGATTTATGAGGGGTCAAGTTCAAAGGTAAATGATTTATGAGGGGTCAAGGTTAAAGGTCAAAGTCAAAGGTCAGGGTCAAATGTCAAGGTCAAGTGGGTGTGGCTTACCCCGGAAGAGGGTGGAGTTAAGACCTGCGGTGGGAGTGGTTAAACCAGGAAGAGGGTGGAGTTTTAACCAGAAAGAGGGCAGAGTTAAGACCTGTGGTGGGAGTGGTTAAACCGGGAAGAGGGTGGAGTTAAGACCTGACGAGGGAACAAAGGAGGGTTCAGTTTTTTAAGAAAGCAATGTCATCTGAGCAGCATGTGACCATATATTTGATAGTTTAAATGTTTACGATCGTTTGAAACAACTTCCAGATTTCGATGTATTGATGGCTGGGAATGTTACGTGTGGAGATGTGGACACGCACGCACTTCACACACACACACACACACACACACACACACACGCACGCACGCACACACACACACACACACACACACACACACACACACACACACACACACACACACACACACACACACACGCAGAGGAGGGGTACAAAAGGGCAGTGTATGGCTTAGTCATTATTTGGAGCTTTATACGTTAGCGTAAAGACTTTGTTCGATTCGGTCATGATTAGTGAAACGCCTGTGTCGATTTATAAAAATAATAAAACTTACATTGACGCTCCGCAAAAAAGTCGAGTGTTTCTAAATCGTATTCAGATGCCGCCGACCGAGTCTTTGCGTGAGAAATGGGACTTGGAAGCGTACGGGATGGAGGGATCTTTTGGATTTGTGTTCAGATACGAAATGGGTGATATCTGCTTATTTCAGCTAAAAGAAAGAAGAGACGGAAGCCCTTTCTCGATATTTTCATCGTTATCTACCGTGGATTGGGAAGTTTTTGGTGGACACGCACGCACTTCACACACGCACACACGCACACACACACACACACACACACACACACACGCACACACACACACACACACACACACACACACACACACACACACACACACACACACACACACACACACACACATTCGTACGCACACATCGTTAAGACCAGAAGAGGGGACAAAGGAGGGTTCAGTTTTTACTGACCAGCCATTTGACAGTTTAAATGTTTACGATCGTTTGAAACAACTTCCATACCTCACGAAAACATATTTAAACAGATGGAGAAACTATCGCAGAACACAGTGTAACCTAGCAACTGGCCAGCAATTTGACAGTTTAAATGTTTACGATCGTTTGAAACAACAGGTCAGTTTGGGGGACAAAGGAGGGTTCAGTTTTTACTGACCAGCCATTTGACAGTTTAAATGTTTACGATCGTTTGAAACAACAGGACACGCACACACACGCACGCACGCACGCACGCACACACGCACGCACGCACACACACACACACACACACACACACACACACACACACACACACACACGCACACAAGCACACACACACACACACACACACCCCATTACCTCTGCTATACCATGTTATTAGACATTGGTTTAACTCCATTTAAGCATTTAAACGTTAAAAGCATTGCACTTGTACGACGTTGTAATACTTTTTTTTTTTTACCAGCCGATGACGACGAAGTGAAAGACGATGAAGTTTGTTTAAACGATCTTACAAAGTTGGAAGATGATTATCGAGGTGTGTTTAAACCTTCGAATTATTTAATATTATGTGTATTCATTATTTTGTTTTATAGAGGATTCGCCGGAAGAGACCAACGCGATCCCTTTAACCCAATCGCAGTCTGGTGAGTCAAATGATTCTCATTTTACAAGAAAAAAACATGCGGTATACAATACATATATACATATATTTACTTACAGATTTTCCGTTTACATCTCCTGCTCGCTGGTCTCCCTTAACGCTGGCGGGTCCGTCAACGGCCGTTCCAGGCAGAGGAGAAGGCTTGATTGCGCCAAAGACTCCAGACATCGAATCCTTGCTCCGAGGGGAAATCATCGAAAACGACGGTGAATGTCCAACAGGCACCCGCTGTAAGTTTTTTTCGTTTTCTGTAAGCTTTTTAAGATTCTCAGGAGCTTTAAAGAGCTCCTCTCATTCCAATGTCTTTCGCTCAAATGAATTTCGCGCCTAAGGGGAATGGGTGGGGACTGATTCCGGAGGGGGTGGGTTTATTTCCGGCTATGCTTGCATGAGTGGAGATGACAGCGCCACATGTGGTTAAAGCCGGCATATATGTATTTGTTTAATTTTTTTTTTTTTTTTTTTTTCCACAGGCAACAAACGCAGGAGGAAGCGTAGATGCGCCCGCCAGCTCGACAAACATGATAGAAACAGAAGAAGGCTGAAACAGTACTATCGTATACTGGCTCGCACTCTCATGAAGATGGCAGACATGATTTGATACATACTGGTTTGTTATATCTGTTCCATTCGAATTATTTTTTCTTTTTTTTCTTTAGAGAAATATAATGGGTGTAGTTCCATCTGAATTAGATGTAGTTATTGTAGAAGATGAAGACGTTTGTAATCATCATTTAGATCCAAACAACCAAATAGAATGGGAACCAAACGATGATCCGTCTTTGCAAGATGATATTAATGTGTTAAATTCAAACACAAACACACAAGCCTCTACACAGCATCACGAGGTGTTGGGAGGGGCGACACCCTCGGGGGAATGTTTGGATTTTTCGGAGGTGGTGGGGGTCATGCAGAACCAACCGTCAACGGCTGACCAATCAATTTCAAATGAGACCCAGAGGGGTGATGGGGTAAATGTCTTGAGGAGGGAAACATTCAACAATATACAACTATCCAGCGTTTTAACTTTTCCTCAAAACAACGATGTAACAGATTACGCCACATTTTACCGCGGAGTCTTGGGGAGCCTTAAAAAGCTGACACAGATGGTAACTAAGGAAGCTAGACCCGACGATATCATTCAATTGGAGTTATCCGGTGAAAGTGCAAATCAACACACTTCATTTACATTTCGAAACGATGCCGGGGCTGTGATGAATGCTTTTCAAGACGTGTTAGATCTGTTGGTACAATCAAACGTTGAAATATTGAACGATGAAGAAATACAGGTGATGGTCCAGGTGATACATAACCCTCGAGGTGGTGTAAGAAGAAAAATCGAAACCCTTTTGGAACATGAAATCCGCAGAAAAAAAGCTCGTTATCTTTACAATCCATTAAACTCGAATAATCAACTATGTTTTGCCATTAGCCTAGCAAGTCTGTTACATCCTGAATTTACAGATAGCCAGGCTGTGGCGGAGGCTGAAATAATACAGAGAAAAGCGGGCTTAGACGAACAGACTTCCGTCACTTTCAGTCATATTCGTGAATTTGAAAAAGTGGTACGTCGTAAAATTGTCATACTGTACAGAGAAGAGGGCCAACGACCCCTCTCACGGTTCGAGACGGATTACCCCAAATCAGAAAATCCGTTGTATCTGTATTTATCTCAGAATCATTACAGCGGTATCATTAACATTAAAGGTTTTTTGTCAAAACCGTACGTTTGTCACTACTGTTACCAAGGGTACAACAAACCCGACAGACACAAATGTGTGTGTGTGCGTGCGTGTGTGTGCGTGTGTGCGTGTGTGTGTGTGTGTGTGTGTGTGTGTGTGTGTGTGTGTGTGTGTGTGTGCGTGCGTGCGTGCGTGTGTGTGTGCGTGCGTGCGTGTCCTGTTGTTTCAAACGATCGTAAACATTTAAACTGTCAAATGGCTGGTCAGTAAAAACTGAACCCTCCTTTGTCCCCAAACTGACCTGTTGTTTCAAACGATCGTAAACATTTAAACTGTCAAATGGCTGGCCAGTTGCTAGTTTACACTGTGTTCTGCGATAGTTTCTCCATCTGTTTAAATATGTTTTCGTGAGGTATGGAAGTTGTTTCAAACGATCGTAAACATTTAAACTGTCAAATGGCTGGTCAGTAAAAACTGAACCCTCCTTTGTCCCCTCTTCTGGTCTTAACGATGTGTGCGTACGAATGTGTGTGTGTGTGTGTATGTGTGTGTGTGTGTGCGTGTGTGTGTGTGTGTGCGTGTGTGTGTGTGTGTGTGTGTGCGTGTGTGAAGTGTGTGAAGTGCGTGCGTGTCCACCAAAAACTTCCCAATCCACGGTAGATAACGATGAAAATATCGAGAAAGGGCTTCCGTCTCTTCTTTCTTTTAGCTGAAATAAGCAGATATCACCCATTTCGTATCTGAATACAAATCCAAAAGATCCCTCCATCCCGTACGCTTCCAAGTCCCATTTCTCACGCAAAGACTCGGTCGGCGGCATCTGAATACGATTTAGAAACACTCGACTTTTTTGCGGAGCGTCAATGTAAGTTTTATTATTTTTATAAATCGATACAGGCGTTTCACTAATCATGACCGAATCGAACAAAGTCTTTACGCTAACGTATAAAGCTCCAAATAATGACTAAGCCTTACACCGCCCTTTTGTACCCCTCCTCTGCGTGTGTGTGTGTGTGTGTGCGCGTGTGTGAAGTGCGTGCGTGTCCACCAAAAACTTCCCAATCCACGGTAGATAACGATGAAAATATCGAGAAAGGGCTTCCGTCTCTTCTTTCTTTTAGCTGAAATAAGCAGATATCACCCATTTCGTATCTGAATACAAATCCAAAATATCCCTACATCCCGTACGCTTCCAAGTCCCATTTCTCACGCAAAGACTCGGTCGGCGGCATCTGAATACGATTTAGAAACACTCGACTTTTTTGCGGAGCGTCAATGTAAGTTTTATTATTTTTATAAATCGACACAGGCGTTTCACTAATCATGACCGAATCGAACAAAGTCTTTACGCTAACGTATAAAGCTCCAAATAATGACTAAGCCTTACACCGCCCTTTTGTACCCCTCCTCTGCGTGTGTGTGTGTGTGTGTGTGTGTGTGTGTGTGTGTGTGTGTGTGTGTGTGTGAAGTAACATTCCCAGCCATCAATACATCGAAATCTGGAAGTTGTTTCAAACGATCGTAAACATTTAAACTATCAAATATATGGTCACATGCTGCTCAGATGACATTGCTTTCTTAAAAAACTGAACCCTCCTTTGTTCCCTCGTCAGGTCTTAACTCCACCCTCTTCCTGGTTTAACCACTCCCACCACAGGTCTTAACTCTGCCCTCTTTCTGTTTAAAACTCCACCCTCTTCCTGGTTTAACCACTCCCACCGCAGGTCTTAACTCCAAACTCTTCCGGGTAAGCCACACCCACTTGACCTTGACATTTGACCCTGACCTTTGACTTTGACCTTTAACCTTGACCCCTCATAAATCATTAACCTTTGAACTTGACCCCTCATAAATCATTGGCCTTTGATTTATGAGGGGTCATAAATCATTGATTTATGAGGGGTCATAAATCATTTTTGACTAAAGGTATCCCCTTAACTTCTCTCTCATGACTCAAAATATCCTTTCATGGAAACATTCAAAAGTTTATCGCCATTTTTGAAATGCCGTTTTTATTTTGCGAAAAACTGCAATGGAAAACCAGCTACTGAAATGGTCATCCGCTTGCTCTTCTACACATTTATCTGTCTTAGTTCTGATTGTGACGGTATCTGAGCTGCGCATTTAATGTCATTTGTCTTATCAAAACTTATATTTGTTTCTTGTTTAAAGGAAACAGAACAGCATTGTGTAACAATATGTGAACTCTTTAATGCTCAGACGGCTCAACCCTAATACAAATGTTTTTTCACCTGGTGATGAAAATGCTTTTAATTCAAATTATGCTCAGAACGTTAAGCATAACAGAAATTTCAAGGACAGCTTGTATCTCAAATTACTCGGAAATTGCAGTACCACAGTATTTCAGTTCTCGGTAATGTTTACAAAAAGCCTGACTTACTTTCCATCTGCTGCCCAGGTTACCTCATGGCCAAGCATTAAGTGTAACAAACTAGTCTTTCCAGATTGCCGACAAAAATAATCTCACAGTCAATGAGTCAGACTGTATCTTTTGGAGGACAACTGCAAAATATACCCCATTAGCCTCAAGAAAGTTGCAAATGCCAGAATTTGCCAAACACGATTGAATAAAAAAAAAATAGTTGTAGCACTCTTAAGTAAGGAAGTGCCATTCATTTTCTGCATGTAAAATATTATTTTCTATCAAATGTTTGTAATGTTGTGTTAATATCTGTGGGTGTCTGGAACAGACTAATTCGATTTACATCATTGGAAAACTTGCTTCAGTTTACGTACGATTCGTTCTTAGGCTGACCTTTTGTAACGGTTCCCGGATTAAGTATTTTGGCATTGCGATGTTATGAAAGTAAAGGTGGTCCAACAAAACATTACTGTCACCTTTTGTTTTGACCAGACAGTGTATCAAGCAATCTCAACCGTTGTCTTACTTAAAATGCATCCCCTTTAGAATTTATGATTGACTGCAGCTCGAGGGCCATTTGCAGCATGCAGATATATTTTTTTAAGGGCCGGCAGCACTTTTTAAAAATACTTATTTATATAGATTAAAACAACAACAACACAAAAAAGTGAAATAAAAGAGCAAACAGGTGACATGTAATGAGAAAAGGTTGACTCAAACAACTCAAAGCTACCATATAGGCTTGTTTTGTCTTTAAAACTGTCATTGCTCAAAAAATAATAACGAATGAAAATTATTGTTAACATGAAATATTGACCTTTTCATGGCTCCAATTACTTCACATCAAAATGTTCCACTTTGAAATATTTTGTGGGAAAATATTGCATATTTTCTGTTTGCCATTTTAAAAATGACTGTTTTCAATGACAAAAAAAAAGGGCATAAAACAAACAAACAAAAAAAAACATAACTAAAAATAAAATACTTTTAATCGACAGATAGATCCGAAGTTCATCTAGAGACTTAAGTGTTGAAAGTAAATAAACAGAAAAAAAGATTTATGACTTTATATTATTCTTAACACTTTTATGAGTGGAGCCGTTTAAAGCCCTACTGAAATGAGATTTTCTTATTTAAACAGGGATAGCAGGTCCATTCTATGTGTCATACTTGATCATTTCGCGATATTGCCATATTTTTGCTAAAAGGATTTAGTAGAGAACATCCACGATAAAGTTCGCAACTTTTGGTGCTGATAAAAAAGCCATGCGTTTCCCGGAAGTCACAGACGATGACGTCACAAGTGTGGTGGCTCCTCACATATTCACATTGATTTTAATGGGAGCCTCCAGCAGCAAGAGCTATTCTGACCGAGAAAATGACAATTCCCCCATTAATTTGAGCGAGGATGAAAGATTCGTGGATGATGATATTGATAGCGGAGGACTAGAAAAAAAAAAATTAAAAAAATTAAGTTAAAAAAAAAAAGGCGATTGCATTGGGACAGATTCAGATGTTTTAAGACACATTTACTAGGATAATTCTGGGAATCTTTCTATTGTGTTGCTAGTGTTTTAGTGAGATTAAATAGTGCCTGATAGTCTGAGGGGTGTGTCCACGGGTGTCTTGAGGCCAGTGTCTGAGGGAAGTCGACGGCAGATACAAGGACGGCGCAAACTCCACAGATCTCCGGTAAGAGGCGACTTTTTAACACAATTTTCTCACCGAAACCTGCCGGTTGACAAGTGGTCAGGATCCATGTTCGCTTGACCGCTCTGATCCATAGTAAAGCTTCACCTCCGGGAATTTTAAACAAGGAATCACCATGTGTTTGTGTGGCTAAAGGCTAAAGCTTCCCAACTCCATCTTTCTACTTTGACTTCTCCATTATTAATTGAAAAAATTGCAAAAGATTCAGCAACACAGATGTCCAGAATACTGTGTAATTGTGCGATGAAAAGAGACGACTTTTAGCCGCAAATAGTGCTGCGCTAATATTTCCTGACAGTCCGTGACGTTTTTAACAAACTCCGCGGGAAATTTAAAATTGCAATTTAGTAAACTAAACCGGCCGTATTGGCATGTGTTGCAATGTTAATATTTCATCATTGATATATAAACTATCAGACTGTGTGGTCGGTAGTTGTGGGTTCAGTAGGCCTTTAAGATCCATCCATCTGTCCATTTTGTACCGCTTGTCCCTTTTGGGGTCGCTGGGGCCTATCCCAGCTGCATTTGGGTGGAAGGCGGGGTGCACCCTGGACAAGTCGCCACCTCATCGCAGGGCCAACACAGATAGACAGACAACATCACACTCACATTCACACACTAGGGCCAATTTAGTGTTGCCAATCAACCTATCCCCAGGTGCATGTCTTTGGAGGTGGGAGGAAGCCGGAGTACCCATAGGGAACCCACGCAGTCACGGGGAAAACATACACACTCTGCACAGAAAGATCCCGAGCCTGGGATTGAACCCAGGACTACTCAGGACCTTCATATTGTGAGGCAGATGCTCAAACCCCTCTTTCACCGTGCTGCCGCCGTTTAAAGTCCCCATGAAAATTTTGTGCAATTTTTTTAAAACTGTCATCACTCAAACTTATGTCATGCTTACATCAAATATCCCATGTTGACATTTTTGGGGGGTAAATATTGCACAGTTTGTGTTTTTGCCATAAATAAAGGCATAAAATGACAAACAAATTAACTAATTATGTCAACAGCTAGATCTGAAGTGCATCCAAAGACATTTAAGTGTGGAAAGTAAAAAAATCCGTAAAATGAGTCTTTAGGCTGCTGTTTTGCTTACAGTCATCAGTATGTGTTATACAACTTTGTGTGTGTGTTTTGGGTCTGTCAGTGCTGACAAATACTATTACTGCAGTATGTACGGTTATTTGACATATCAAAAAAGTGGATTTCCTCCACCAAATATTGGTAATGCCTTCTGGTTCCAGGAAATTGAATGCCAAGATGCGGTTGTTTCAGTGATGGATTTTCCTGTTTAATTTGCCACCTGTGCATGCAGATGGCTAAGATGTTGTCAGATGGAATCAATCACTGCCGAGCTGTCCAGTCTAAATCCCCCCCGATGCTCACGCTAAGGAGCTCCTAAGTTGCTTGGTATGAACTATTAATTGCATCAAAAATGTCGTGTCCATAATGACAAGGTGGGGAAATTACATGCAAGACATTGGTTGATCTTAATCATGATTAATTACTTTAACCAAGACGATGCCAAGCCATTCTAATCAGATGTCAGCTCCTCCTTGTCGTATAGTGTTTTGTGATTTCATTTTCATTGCACCTTCTTGTTGCGTTTCACGACAGTACAAAAAAAAACTACTTAATAAAGACAGGGCCTGATCTACAATGATCCAAGTTACACATGCTAAAAAGTAATTGCAAACTATAATATTTCATGTACTCTTAGATAGACACAATGCGGGTGAGCTGAGAAAAATATTTGTACAAATGCAGACTGTCCTTTTTACATGAAGATTTTGCATGTATGAAACCATGAAGACACTCATTTACCTCCACATTTATGACGACAGCGGTGTTTTGTCATGTTGTTGAAATGTAGCCTACAAGCATAATACGCACTATCTTTTCGAGGTTATACTGAAGCACAAACAAGGCAACACAACCTACTTTTAGCAGGCTGAAGCTGCAGCAGCCACAACATGTTGCTGATTAGACGATGTGCATAGTATTTTTATTCATCACCGATATACAGACGGACAGAGTATTCGCTCTCCTTATGGTCTGCCTTTTCACAAACAAATTCAGATGTGCTGAATATTCGCAAAACACGGGCCGCAGAACAGTTTCAGTCTTGTGAAATCTTATCAAGAGCACTAAATGATTATCTTTGTATCTCCTCCCGGCACAATTCTAAAAATCTGCATTTATTCTGCAAATATACAATGACAAACGCGCTAAATGGATTCCGCTCTCTATTTTGCTCATTTAAGAGTGACAAATCTCTGCAAATAAATTTAGTAGACCAGCTTTGCTTAAGTCTGCACATGTTTTAATGCATACTGATATTTAGTAGATCAGGCCTACAGTTTTTATTGTCTTAAAAAGTTGAAGTCTTTTAGTTGCTACCAAAGCAGCAAGTTGTCTTCTTGAGGTCCATTATCCAAGGCAACAAAAAAACAGAAAACTTGTTAAATGTGTTTTAGTAAAACATTAAAAACAGTACATCAACACCATATCCAAGATGGCGGCGCCCGGACGGGCTGCGACATGGCGGAGCTCCTGCTAAAGATGGAACATTTGGCAGAAATACCGGGCAATTCTACAAACTTTATGGCTGGCTCACATCGTGGTCACTCCGTGATCACGTACGACCGCCAGACACTTCTGGATGTGGACATATCGGGCCGTTTTGGACTGATAGACGCGTGCTTGTTCGACGTGCTAACTAGCATGGGAATAATTCGGCGGCTACATCCAGCGGCCTGTGAAGCAGGGGAGTCTAGTAGCAGCGGGGGCCGTCTACGGAGCAGACGCCAGCGGTGTGATCGGAAACGCGGATGTCGAGCGGGGCTAAAAACAAAGCAGAAGGCTAATCCCCACAGAACACCACTTCCCTCCATCCTGCAGCCGCATTTAAATGGAAGATGCGAGACTACTGGTCTGGGTAAGGAGTCAGTTAAACTAGAACAAGTTTTTTCTGCTTTGAGTGTTTCAGAGTTGGACATGTGTTTTACCAAGGTGGCTAACTATGATGCGTGCAGTTTATCAAAGCAACAATCAAACAACCGGAAAATTCCCGTCGTATCAATTCCTAGATATGGTCGTAATTATACTAAATGCACTGGGCATAATAAACACAACATTATTAATATTGCTACCACGGACAATTTAATCAAAAATTCCCTAAAACAGCCCACTACCTATAATATAGTTTTTTTAAACATAAGATCATTGTCTCCCAAAACGTTGTTAGTTAATGATATCATCAGAGACAACAATCTTAACGTCATCGGTCTCAGCGAAACCTGGCTTAAACCAAACAACTTTTTTGCGCTAAATGAGGCATGTCCTCCTAACTTTACACATGCGCATATTGCCCGTCCGCTTAAAAGGGGTGGGGGGGATCGCACTAATATACAACGAAAACTTTAACCTTAGTCCTAACATAAATGATAAATATAAATCGTTTGAGGTGCTTACTATGAAGTCTGTCACACCGCTCCCTCTACACATGGCTGTTATCTACCGCCCCCCAGGGCCCTATTCGGACTTTATCAATGAATTCTCAGAGTTCGTTGCTGATCTAGTGACACACGCCGATAATATAATCATAATGGGGGACTTTAATATCCATATGAATACCCCATTGGACCCACTGTGCGTAGCGCTCCAGACTATAATTGATAGCTGTGGTCTCACACAAATAATAAATGAACCCACGCATCACAACGGTAATACGATAGACCTAGTGCTTGTCAGGGGTATCACCGTTTCCAAAGTTACGATACTCCCGTATACTAAAGTATTGTCCGATCATTACCTTATAAAATTCGAGGTTCCGACGCATGTTCGTCAAACTAATAATAATAATAACTACTATAGCAGCCGCAACATTAATACGGCCACAACGACAACTCTTGCTGACTTACTGCCCTCGGTAATGGCACCATTCCCAAAATATGTGGGCTCTATTGATAACCTCACTAACAACTTTAAAGACGCCCTGCGCGAAACCATTGATAACATAGCACCGCTAAAGTTAAAAAAGGCTCCAAAAAAGCGTACCCCGTGGTTTACAGAAGAAACTAGAGCTCAGAAATTATTATGTAGAAAGCTGGAATGCAAATGGCGCACGACTAAACTTGAGGTGCACCATCAAGCATGGAGTGATGGTTTAATAACTTATAAACGCATGCTTACTTTAGCTAAAGCTAAATATTACTCAAATCTCATCCACCGTAATAAAAACAATCCTAAATTTTTGTTTAGTACGGTAGCATCGCTAACCCAACAAGGGACCCCCTCCAGTAGCTCCACCCACTCAGCTGATGACTTTATGCAATTCTTTAGTAAGAAAATTTAAGTCATTAGAAAGGAGATTAAAGACAATGCGTCCCAGCTACAACAGGGTTCTATTAACACTGATACGATGGTATATATGGCGGATACTGCCCTCCAAAATAGTTTCTCTCGTTTTGAGGAAATAACATTAGAGGAATTGTTACAACGTGTAAATGGAATAAAACAAACAACATGTTTACTTGACCCACTTCCTGGGAAACTGATCAAGGAGCTCTTTGTATTATTAGGTCCATCAGTGCTAAATATTATAAACTTATCACTTTCCTCGGGCACTGTTCACCTAGCATTCAAAAAAGCGGTTATTCATCCTCTTCTTAAAAGACCTAACCTCGATCCTGACCTCATGGTAAACTACCGACCGGTGTCTCACCTTCCCTTTATTTCAAAAATCCTTGAAAAAATTGTTGCAGAGCAGTTAAATGAACACTTAGCGTCTAACAATCTATGTGAAACCTTTCAATCCGGTTTCAGGGCAAATCACTCCACGGAGACAGCCTTCGCAAAAATGACTAATGATCTATTGCTAACGATGGATTCTGATGCGTCATCTATGTTGCTGCTCCTCGATCTTAGCGCTGCTTTCGATACCGTCGATCATAATATTTTATTAGAACGTATCAAAACACGAATTGGTATGTCTGACTTAGCCCTGTCTTGGTTTAACTCTTATCTTACTGATAGGATGCAGTGTGTCTCCCATAACAATGTGACCTCGGACTACGTTAAGGTAACGTGTGGAGTTCCCCAGGGTTCGGTCCTTGGCCCTGCACTCTTGAGCATCTACATGCTGCCGCTAGGTGACATCATACGCAAATACGGTGTTAGCTTGCACTGTTATGCTGATGACACCCAACTCTACATGCCCCTAAAGCTGACCAACACGCCGGATTGTAGTCAGCTGGAGGCGTGTCTTAATGAAATTAAACAATGGATGTCCGCTAACTTTTTGCAACTCAACGCCCAAAAAACGGAAATGCTGATTATCAGTCCTGCTAGACACCGAACTCTATTTAATAATACAACTCTAACATTTGACAACCAAACAATTAAACAAGGCGACACGGTAAAGAATCTGGGTATTATCTTTGACCCAACTCTCTCCTTTGAGTCACACATTAAAAGCGTTACTAAAACGGCCTTCTTTCATCTCCGTAATATCGCTAAAATTCGCTCCATTCTGTCCACTAAAGATGCTGAGATCATTATCCATGCGTTTGTTACGTCTCGCCTCGACTACAGTAACGTATTATTTTCGGGTCTCCCCATGTCTAGCATTAAAAGATTACAGTTGGTACAAAATGCGGCTGCTAGACTTTTGACAAGAACAAGAACGTTTGATCACATTACGCCTGTACTGGCTCACCTGCACTGGCTTCCTGTGCACTTAAGATGTGACTTTAAGGTTTTACTACTTACGTATAAAATACTACACGGTCTAGCTCCATCCTATCTTGCCGATTGTATTGTACCATATGTCCCGGCAAGAAATCTGCGTTCAAAGGACTCCGGCTTATTAGTGATTCCCAAAGCCCAAAAAAAGTCTGCGGGCTGTAGAGCGTTTTCCGTTCGGGCTCCAGTACTCTGGAATGCCCTCCCAGTAACAGTTCGAGATGCCACCTCAGTAGAAGCATTTAAGTCTCACCTTAAAACTCATTTGTATACTCTAGCCTTTAAATAGACTCCCTTTTTAGACCAGTTGATCTGCCGTTTCTTTTCTTTTTCTTCTATGTCCCACTCTCCCTTGTGGAGGGGGTCCGATCCGATCCGGTGGCCATGTACTGCTTGCCTGTGTATCGGCTGGGGACATCTCTGCGCTGCTGATCCGCCTCCGCTTGGGATGGTTTCCTCCTGGCTCCGCTGTGAACGGGAATCTCGCTGCTGTGTTGGATCCGCTTTGGACTGGACTCTCGCGACTGTGTTGGATCCATTATGGATTGAACTTTCACAGTATCATGTTAGACCCGCTCGACATCCATTGCTTTCCTCCTCTCCAAGGTTCTCATAGTCATCATTGTCACCGATGTCCCACTGGGTGTGAGTTTTCCTTGCCCTTATGTGGGCCTACCGAGGATGTCGTAGTGGTTTGTGTTGTGGTTTGTGCAGCCCTTTGAGACACTAGTGATTTAGGGCTATATAAGTAAACATTGATTGATTGATTGAATAATTGATATCTTGTAATAGCTCATAAAACAATAATTGACTTTTGAATGGTTTCTACTATTATTTTTAAAATATACTTTATTATTTGATTAAATAAAAAAAGAAAACAATTGTCGAGTTAAATAAGAAAAAAATAGAGAGGCCTCTCTTTTCATCCTTTTAAACTTACATCAAGGTTCAGTTATGTACTATGAGATGCAAAAGTAAAAGTCAAACTTAAAGTCGGCCGATCCAGCCACAAATACATTTATCATATTTTTCTTTTCTTCTCTCGCCTCATTTTGGTCTGCAAATGCGGGCTCTGTGTGTGAATGCATTGATGTAAGCTTTAATTATGTTATGAAGAATGTGTTGTAGCTTAAGGAAGGAATGAATCATTTTGCATTTTTGCAAAGGAGTTTAAATTTGGTTGCATATTCATAATTTGCTCAAATTTTACCATTGGAGTTTCACACCAAATTTATTCTGATCTTTGATGACACCGTATTGTCAGAATGGTAAGAATGCCCCCCGAATGCCTTCCTGGGGAGGTGTTAGGGCGCGTCCAACCGGTAGTAGACCACGGGGAGGACCCAGGACCAGGGGCGTCGCCAGACATATTTCACTGGGGCACGTGCCCCACTGTTGATCTGCAGTGCCCCAGTAAAAATTTCACCAATAAAATAAAACGCTTCAGAGTTTTAAGTCTACATAACATAGACAACAGCGCACATACTACTTAGTATGGTAATTGATTGCTACTGTATTCACTCCACCAATGAGCACATGGCTAATTAATATGGTAATTTATTCACGTGTGGATCGAGACTTCCGTTGAGAGAGAGGGAGAGAGGGAGAGAGAGAGAGAGCGAGAGAGAGAGGATGCGAATCACTGCTGAGGTAGGTAACGTTAGCCAACAACAATTTGTTAATTACAATATTTTGATTTCGATTTGACTCAAACTGTAACTCCTAGATGGATTTAAGAAAGTTATTCGCCCGCAGCAGGGAAGAAGCAGCGAGGAATGAGAGATGTAAGTGAAGTCCTAGCTAGACTAGGCAACATCATTGTCTTAAGTTGATGCTAAGTTAGCTAACGTTATTCCTTGTATCAAGACAAACATATTCATTTGCTGTACGAGCTGTCGGGGTAATTTCCAATGAACATGAAACATAATGTTGGTTATTGTCTGCTGGTTCTGCATCAATGATGATTTGGAGTAAGCATGTGTGAGTTGAGTGCTTCTCAAAGGGTTTATCTTCAGGAAGAAAAACATTTTTCCATATCATCAAGTCGTGAGCCAAATTTTTAAATCAGGTTTAGTTCACAGAAAAATATCACAGTAGACTTGTCTTGTTAATCAGTGTGACTTTGATTAAAATAATCTTGTTTTGTCACCAGAAAAATGGCTACAGCTAAAGAGTCTGGTTTTGTTTCCAGACAAAATAGTAACATTTCTGTATTTGTTTTCAGAAAGATGGCTAAAAATATCTGGTTTTATTGCCCCATTTAGATTTAAAAAATATATTTCTATGTCTGTCCTGAGTCCTCCTCCAACTTATTAGTCGTTTTTTTTGCTAAAATACTCACTAATAGTCACTACAAAAATGGCTAAAAATATCTGGTTTTGTTGCCACAATTTGATTTTTTTCTCCCTAAACTTTTTTTTTTTCATGCACACATCTGACTGCGACTCACTGAAAATGACACACAATCCACTTTTATGTCACGACCCAGCAGTTGGGAACCACTGGTCAACTGTATAACAGTTACTGTAATATTTCCATGTCTGTCCAGAGTGATTGAACACTTTGCAAAAACGAGACGTTACAGTTTACTTCTCAGAAAATGATTCCCTGAACAGACACACAACAGTTGTTCATTTATTCTACTACTGTGGCTTTATTGTTTTGTGTATATTTTATAGTTTTGTGTATTTGAAATAGGATTAGCCACATTGCCATAAATGGAAATTAAATAATATAACAGAACCCAGAGATGTAGGGGTGCTTTATTTTTTGTTTTACGTTTGTAGATGTTAAATTTGCAGATGGTTACTGCAATAAATATTTCTAAAAGATTCATTGCTCTTCCTTTTTGGTTTTACCAGTAGCAGTTTAGAAGTCTGGAGTAAAAAAGTGCACAAGTAGGTCAAATGCATTAGTTAATTTCAGGTGGTTAATCAAAGATCCATACAACATAATCTGATATGATTTCATAGTTTAAAGCACTATTTATGTATTTTTTATGATAAATAAGTGCTAAAAAATGTTTTTGCTTGCGCGCTTTGCACGCTCACATGAAGTATTTGTGCCCCAGGTGGGCCCCAGTACAGTATTAGGTCTAGTGACACCCCTGCCCAGGACATGGTGGAGATGTCAGCCATTAACATGTGTATAATACTTTAATAAAGATGTTTTTAGGGGCTTTGTTGGCAGAATAGAGCGACTTCCATAGGCTCCCCTATAAGCTGCTTTTGATCACATGTATTTAATATTTGGAATTCTTAAATAAAAGGAGAACATATGTGTTCTTGTCTTGCATAAAGTTAAAGATAAAGTAAAGTTCCAATAATTGTCACACACACACACTACGTGTGGCGAAATTAATCTCAGTTTGACCCATCACCCTTGATCACCCCCTGGGAGGAGAGGGGGGCAGTGGGCAGCAGATTGTGAATAACAGGCAAAATTCCCCCCAAAAGTACAGTTCCCCTTTAAGGGATGTTTATTGATAGTCTTTGCATTTAAGTTACTGTAAAACTGAAAAAAAAAAATAGATATTAAGGGTACATACATGAAGGAATCATGTTAAAACAATCAATACAACCGTACAGGATAACGGTTGGCTCCTCTGCCTAAAATATATATATATAGTTCAGTAGACCTTGGAGGTAGGTAACACCAGCCAAAAACAGCTGGTTTAATGCAAGGTAGTTGAATTTAAGGTCAATGTATTTTAACAGATAAAACCATAAGGCCGTATCTAATTTTAGCTGGGATTTCAGTTGTACGAGTCATTTATCCAGGAATGGACCTCTTTTTGAGAAGCTATTTTTAAAGTATTTCTTAAACATATACTCTCTACAATATATGGGTCATTGTGTAATTTATTGGCCGCTTTCACTGTCTTGCACCAGTCATGTTAACAATGTGAATGACACAATGATTGACCTGCAGGCCCACACACCTACGCTACTAACCGAAACCATACAATTTGGAGTTTAATGTAGCCAAGTGCTTTAATGTGGATTCACATTTCAGTATGCATTTAATTGTATCTTGCAGTGAGGTTTATACATCGTGAGGCACTGATGTTGCTAAACTTTAACTTGTTGCGCCTAAATGTTAAGATTTTTTTTTTAAAGGAATAGGAAAAGCTAATAGGACAATTTGAAATTATTATTAATTTATTGTAAAAATCAATAATTAATTATTCCAATATTTGATTATTTCCGAATTGAGTAATTTCAAAGTTTGAGTAGGAACTAATGACTTTATTGTCATTGCACAAGTAAAACAACACTTCATTTTCATGATTATTTCATGATTTATTGCACAGTTTGATGAACATGTTTCGATTTTTTTTTTTACTATTTATTTGATTAACCTGTGTGGTGGCTTCATGGATTCGTTTTGTCAGTCAAACTCAACCGCCATAACAGTTAAACATTGATTAAAATATTAAAGAATGAACTAGTGAAATTATATAATTAAACAAATACATATAATTTTACATAACAGTGACAAGTGTATTTGTCAATTTCAGTTTTAATGTGTGTGAATGTGAGTGTGAATGTTGTCTGTCTGTCTGTTTTTCCTAACGGGACAAGCGATAGAAAATGGATGGATGGATGAATAAATGAACTTAAGTATTTATTCAAATATATTTAATTTTGTCTCATTTGACCCTCAATATTTGTGGTTACATTCACATTGAGTCCTCCTTCTCCTTTTTAGATGTATTGAATCACGCAAACTTTCAAACAGAATCAAGAGATGCATATTAACATAAATTGTTAATCATAATCTGTGAACGGCTCCCTGTCGCCATCGTGTGGGTCGCATGGATCAAACAGGAACGACATCGCTTCGCACAGGTTTTGACTCTTTATTTTTCAATAAAGCGGCTTGCAGTGTCAGTTGGTTGCAATTTCAGCTCCTCCTTCTCTGCTCGCGCCGGGCTCCTTTTCAGTCGCCGTCTTCCTGTGCTCGTCTCGGTCGCTCCGTGGCTCTCGGATGTTCTCGCTCGTCTGCTCGTTCGTCTGATCGTCTGTCATGTTGTATCCTAGTACTTCTACCACCATCGCTCCTCCTTTGCCCATTTTATTCTGCAGCAGAAGATGTAACGATTGAGCGCAGGTGTGTGGTGTAGGCACCTGACGCTGATGGCTGCAGTGCCGCTCCAGGCGTGCCCGCCTCTCCGTTCTGCTGCATGCCCCGCCTCCTGGCCGCCATCTTGGTCGGGACAACCATTTGCCCTGTCCCGCTGTCGGCTTCGCCTCTCCACATAATAATTACCTTTATTTGTACAAGACATCCAAGCGCTAGTGATGCAAACATTTTTTTTGAGGTCATTATTATGGTAACTTAATGCTTCTCAACGATATCTTATTTATGTTATGATTTTTTAAAATTTAGGTTCAACAGCAGGTTGTGCACACCTGCGATTAAAAAAGACACCAAGAAAAAGGTGGATTTGACAATCGGGTCTTCACTGGCAAAGTTTTTGCACGTTTCCAACGCCACAGTGTGAGGAAAAAGCCCAATGCCTTCCGTTTGGCTTTGGGGCAGCTTCTTTTGCAGTACAGGCGTCTTTTTAGGCTTTTAAAACACTGTCATAGTGAGACTGGTGTTGCAGGGGGCCAATAAGGTTTGATGTGTTGAAGCTTGCTAGTTTTTTTTTGTGGGACATTTGGTGCAAAAAGAATGCGAAAAAGTTCCACACAAACGAGTCCAGTATGGGTATTCTTTCCTAATTCGAGCATTTTTATTTTATATATTATCCGAGCCAGTTTATACCGTTATTGGATTTATCGGCGTGACATCCTAATTCTTTGTATCGGTCCAGTAGATCATTTCCCCCCTTTATGTGCCTATGCTTTTCCAGCTAGGAGCCACAACAACACAGTACTTCCTCATTAGTATGCACCAATAACAGCTACAGCAAGCTAGGTTGCATTCACAAATCCCCGGAATTATGAGCATCAATTGTACAAAAAGTGTCATTTGCAGATTGTCTATGTTCTGCATTGCTCCAATATTTACGTATGACAATTTTGACTCTTTATTTTAGTATCACTAGGTCTACTCTTTCCCCTTATGCAAGACAACTTTATTCTTCTAACGTTTTTTTTTCCCTTGTCGTTTTTCTTTTTTTCAGTGTGGTTCTAATATTACTCATTTGTAAAAGCAGTGAGGGGAGAGTGCAAAAACTAATCTTACAATAAATACCGCGGCTTCAAGAGTTAGAAAGGGGGAGGAGTGCTGTTCTCTTAATTAATCTCCAACTGTTTCAGGTATTGGTACATAAACTTTGAAGTTTGATGCTAATTGCTTTTGCAAATTATTAGCACTCGTTAACAACCCTTTGCACAATTTATGCAGTGCAAATTTTGCAAACTTGCAGACGTTACAGATATGACTTTAAGTTCCGGAAGACCAAAATGCGATACATACAAGAAAACCATCATAGTTGAAGGCAACATTAGGTTTATAGGTAATGAGTCCTGACATGACCATGCTGACAACACCATTTTATGATGCACTAATGAGGAACATGTCCTAATAATTGTGCGTCTTGGAACAGAACCACATTCAGGTTCATGCATGCATGGCCTCTCAATCTTAGCTCTCGCCGCTTTTCTATCTCATCACCTTGTTAATCGCAGCTCATTCATCCTGTTGGTGTTACTCTCTTTAATCTGTCCTCACTTAGATGGCTGGAATGAAGGCCAACAACCTATTTAAGCTAAAAGCCTCCCTACTCGTCCCTGATGAATATATACAGCCACTCCCTGGAGAATAGATGAGTACTGCCTGTCCCTGAGTTTTGTGTGTGTGTGTGTGTGTGTGTGTGTGTGTGTGTGTGTGTGTGTGTGTGTGCATGTGTGTGTGTGTGCGTGTAGAGTACGGCATTTGGCTGTTAAATGCCAATAAATTGCATTTGTTCCCAAGAGGAGGTTCTCTGTGGATTTCTGTTGTTTTTAGTTTAAAAAAAAAGGGCAAAATGAATAACATGGCGATGGCCGATAAGGCGACCGCCTTATCGGCTAATGCCTGGACTATCCCTAACCCTCAATCTTGTATTGGCTTGTCAACTATGGACCATTATATACCCATCCATTATCATGACTCCAACGTGACAGAGTGTGAAGTGTAAAATGTAGAACCGTCATGCGCTCTACAGGGTTGCTACCTGAAATAACTATGCTTGATTTGGCTCCATGGAAACAAAGATTAGTGCTATTTAAGTAGTTCCAACACTACAGACTGCGGACAGACATTAGCCGCTAGCTAGCTAGCCATGTCTACTTTTTAGAGGCGGTATAGTACCGTATATGATTCATTAGTAATGCTGCACTATTATAATACCGGTATACTGTACAACCTTAATGCAAACAGACACTAAAAACATGCAAACCTGACATACAAAAAGACAACAGAGTAAGCATCTCTACCACGTTGATGCACGTTTCATTTATATTCGTCTTCATCATCCATCCATCCATTTTCTACCGCTTATTCCCTTCGAGGTTGCGGGGGGCACTGGTGCCTATGTCATAACGTTACATTTTTCATATTGCAAACAAAGGTCACAAAGTATCTCTTCTTCTGAGATGTTCATCTTCAGACGAATCCTGCAGCTTACAGCTCCACGGATCATCAGTGGCTTGGAGGAACCCTGCCTAACTCAGCATGGAGCCTTCAAAGAATTAACAGCCGTGATGTGGATTTTAAGATGAAAAAACTACATGCTCAGCATTTTTGAGGGGGGTGGCAAATGTTCCCTTCCCTAGCAACGCTCATACAGGTAAAAACAAAGTGTTTTTTTATCTATATTTTTTTATTTTCACGCTATGGACACAGCAACCTATAGCACTGAAATAAAACACAAAAAACTGTGAATTAATCGTATGTTACGCACAAAAATGAACACTGGTTTTGTACAAACAGCTCCTACGATTTTACTCAGAAGACAAACTGTTAATACAATCATTCCATTTCAGACACTTGATAATATTACCACAAAAATAATTTACTAATAAACAATAATTTTAGTCTTTAATGTGGAAAAATAATGTGAATACATATAAATGAGAAAACAATAAATACAAAATGATAAATGTGGTATGTGTACAGAGGAAGAAGACAGCAAGGACATCGTTTAACTCAATATTTAATATATAAATAAGGGAAATGAGGTGTGCATTTAATCCAAACTATGTATGGTGTGCGACTATGAGTGGAAATTTACTGAAGAGTGTTACCAGGAGTGTTGAGAGAGAGGCGGAAGTCCAAGGCAGGCTTGGAGGTCAGTGAGCAGGCATGAGGTCAAGGGCAGGAGAGAGGCATCAAAGGTCTGTGTCAAGACGGGAGGTCAAGATCCAAACGGCAACGAGGGAACCAGAGGGAATACAGGGAGACGAGACACACAGCTCGTGACACGGGATTGGATGAATGTTGCTGGATGATGACAAAGAAACCCAAGACAGATGAACACGGAGGGGGAGAAACAAACAGAGAGAGAGAGAGTGCATTGAGCTCGATATGACGGTTTACTGTATGGAAACAGGTTGCTATATTCTGACCCGGAACGCAGTTTTGCACTGCCTTAAGAAGCCGAGGAAGCTCATCATCGACAGGTGTATAGAGTGCTGATTGAGCTGATTAAATGCAGCCGTCCGCAGTAGCTGGATTGGCACGCGCCAGCCTGCGCTTCTAGTTGCGCCCAGCGACAAAATTATCATCTAATGATGGCCTATGAGGATTTTTTTCCTTTTCTGTATATATATATATATATTGTTTTAAATTACGGACTTTCCACGGGCCAGATTTTGGACGTCGTAGTTTGGGGACCCCTGTTTGAAACTGAAAAGATTGTAATCCTAATTGATGTTAGCCCATAAATAGTTGAATCCATTGTATTGATTTAGCATACGTTATGTATATTTTTGGCATATTATGTTGTTATTTTTTTTTAACAATAATCTCCTTTGGAGCCAATCAATAAACGACTTAAACTTGAAAGATTTATGTGTCTAAATTTTAAAAAGTGTTTATAAGGAATGTGCCAATCGATCGGATACCGATCGGTATCGGATGATTTTTGTGAAACGTATGTGTTTGGCAATGTTGATTAATACATTTTAATGCCAAGTGTATTAATCTTTAATACCCCGGCTGATAAGCGGGTTGTAGCTAATTATGTTTGCCCATACAAAGTGTGGAGTAAGTCCCCTTGTCTAATAACTGTAACCTCTCTAATCACAAACATTCGGCACTCCTTAATAACTTAACTAACATCATCAAGTATTAGAAATGTAACATCTCACGGTACGATATTATCACGGTATTACGAACGCAGTATAAAAACATTGTGGTTTATGTCCAAAAAAAAAGATCCAAAAATATTTTGTGTGTAAACTAGAAGTGGCAGGAATGTCCTCCATCGTAGACATGTTTTATATACGTTTGGAAAATACTGTTTTTTCGAAAAGTTAACTAACATTATAACTTTCTACCAGAGTGCAGATAGGCTCCAGCCGGGCCGCAACATCCACAGAGACAAGAGGTTAAAAATGGGGGATGGATTGAGAATGTATAAAGTACAGTTTTTTTTGTGATTTCTTTGTATGGTGCAAACCCGCTGGATCGGTGTTGGCTTGAAGTTAGCTCTTTGCTTTTCAAAACACTAACTTTCTTACCCCCGCCAAAGAGGTTATGTTTGGATGGTTATGGATGGATTTTGATGACATTTTTCAGGAAATGTCCAAAAATACGATTAATTTCATCTTATGAATACACTTAATTTCCTGGGAGATGTAGTTTATTTCAGACCCAGCCAAAGCTAAAGCGTCAAAAAAACAACAACCTACACACCAAGTTTTTGTTCGATACTGTTATGCGTCATGGCATTATTGTGAAGACTTTCAAACCAAAATACTGCGGTATCTATGATAGGATTACACCCCTATCAAGTACTGTTGTCAAGGCTATGCATTTTACACAGCTAGAGAAAGCCAAGAACAGGCATGCTAATAGTTAAGCTAGCCGCTAAGCTATCCCAAAAAAACACACCAAGAAATAAGTGCTTAATAAAACTTTAAAAAGTTAAGATGGAACCATGCTACTGCAGAAAGTAAGCAGAAATTACATAATATATGCTCAACACAAGAGTGTTTAGGTCAATGTATTTATGTAATAGTGTGATGTTGTTGCACTGTAATATGAACGAGACAAGGCGTTATGTTTTATTTTGAAGTATTGGTTTTATTTTGAAGAACCGGATGTCCGGTGCAGGAAGTGACTTTGCTGTTTTTTCGGATATTTACTTCCTCTTCTATCGGGCTTTTGATGATGAGGTAATAGTTCTTCATTGCTCCGTGTTTCTTGTGTAAATATTATTTCTAAACTTTCATAATACTTTAAAAGTTGAAACATTAATGTTGAAGGTATAAGTGATGTGTTGTTTTAAGTATTTTTTTATGCACAATTTTGTTAAGTAAGGATTAGAGCGTCGAATGTTTGGCCATAATTACACATGGTATTTACGCAGGTATCACTCCGCCAGAAAAGTAGAGACCTGTTTATGTGTTTCATGTTTCCAAAACAGGTATGTGGATTTGTGTATTATTATTATTATTTTTGTGATAAAACGTTTTTGTTAATGTAATTTAAATTATTATTTTTGTATGAATGAATGTTGTTTATTTCCTCTTCTATCGGACTTTTGATGATGAGGTATCACTCCGCCAGAAAAGTAGAGACCTGTTTATGTGTTTCGTGTTTCCAAAACAGGTGGCCAATAAATGATGAAACGACGGAATGGTGGAGTGTCTCTTACTTAAAAAACTGCACAACACAGAATAAGACTCACTACATTTATTTGCTCAAAAATTTGTGGTTGTTTTTTTAATGCTCACAAACTTATAGAATACATTCCTGAACATAGGCCAGACTTGAATAATTTAAATGAGTAGTAGATAGTAGTTTTTCACTCTGTGTAGTTTTTTTTTTATATAAAACATTGCATATAATAAGGAACTAATTTAAATATTGTGTCTGTTAATACTATTAATGAATTAAAAAAGGTGGTAATCACACCTGATAGGTATTGCTATTTACCGATCTCATTCATTGATGATAAGTATCAACATTTATAGCAAAAAACCTTGATCGGAACATCCATACTGTTTACTTATCCGTCAAACTAAATAGTAACATTCAGGTTAATAAAAAAATGATGGGAAATGGGACTTTTAAGGTTTTTTAGGAGGAAAGTGCAACATTCTTGGAACTTTGAGCGCTTTGACATAATACTCTTAAACATGCTGCACAAATACCTTTTTTTGACTTTGTGTTGAGTGATTAATAAAAAGTACAATATTGATGAGTATAACAAGAATTAGGCTCTTCCCGTCTTCGCCAAGCGTGAGCTTAAAGGGGAACATTATCATAATTTCAAAAGGGTTAAAAACAATAAAAATCAGTTCCCTTTGGCTTGTTGTATTTTTGAATTTTTTTTCAAAATTTTACCAGTCCCGGAATATCCCTAAAAACAGCTTTAAAGTGCCTTATTTTCGCTCTCTTGAAGCCACTGTTCATTTTCCTGTGACGTCATACAGTGCTGCCAATGTAAACAAACAATTGCAAATAGCACAGCAAGATATAGCGACATTAGCCCGGATTCAGACTCGGATTTCAGCGGCTTAAGCGATTCAACAGATTACGCATGTATTGAAACGGATGGTTGGAGTATGAAAGTATTGAAGAAGAAACTGAAGCTATTGAGCGAATAGCTATTGACGCTATTCATAGCCATAGCATGGCCGAATAGCTGCGTTAGCATCGCCGGTAAAATGTACAGACCAAACGATCAGGACTTTCGCATCTCGTGACACTGGAGCAACTTAAATCCCTCGATTGGTAAGTGTTTTTTTCGCATTAAATGTGGGTGGAAGGAAACGTAATATAGTTTCAAATGTACATACAGCTATAGCCTAAATAGCATGTTAGCATCGATTAGCTGGCAGTCACGCCGCGACCAAATATGTCTGATTAGCACATAAGTCAACAACATCAACAAAACTCACCTTTGTGATTTTGTTGACTTCATCGTTTCAAATGCATCTGCAGGATATCCATACATCTCTGTGCCATGTCTGCCTTGGCATCGCCGGTAAAATGTGCAGACACTCCGCCACATTTGATGGGGTCTGGCGGCAGATTTCTTGCCACTTTCGCATCTTCGGGCCAGTGGTGCAACTTGAATCCCTCCCTGTTAGTGTTGTTACACCCTCCGACAACACACCAACGAGGTATGATGTTTCCAAGGTTCCAAAAAATAGTCGAAAAAACGGAAACTAATAGAACTGAGACCCGGTGTTTGTAATGTGTTTGAGAAAATGAAAATGGCGGCTTTCTTACCTAGGCAACGTCACGTACTGACGTCATCGCTTTAAGAGGGCTAAACAGAAAGGCGTTTAATTCGCCAAAATTCACCCATTTAGAGTTCGGAAATCGGTTAAAAAAATATATCGTCTTTTTTCTGCAACATCAAGGTATATATTGACGCTTACATAGGTCTGGTGATAATGTTCCCCTTTAACTAAAATGCCATGATCTTTCTGCAGCAGAAGTTCAATACAGTGTTAATTAAAACAGTAACTTTTTGGATGGATATAAGCTTAGCCCTGTTAATTGATACGCACATTTTGATTCATAAATAGAACATGCGCAAGGAAATCAATACTTATAATCTGTTGGTAAATGGTCACACTTTCACACGCTCTAGTTATGAGCACAATTTAATTTTCCACATTAATTTTAACTTGTCTCTACAGTAAGAATAATCTCTGTGGCTGTTCAGCCGCTACGTTATTTGATGCATTCAAAAATTGATAAGTGAAAGAAAGTAATCTGCAAAGCGCAGTATAGCAGAAACCGCAAAGCTTATATCCTACAGCGATGTAAAATCTCTCTGGAGACGCCTTTGGCAGTAGGAGAGTAAACTGTTGGCCGCACTGCATTGAAGTTGTAATTCAAAGTAAGCCAACAGATATGAATAATAGATGCAGGATGAGAGACAACTATTCATCATAATGACATTTAGGTGGAAAGGAAATAAGAATTATTGAGTAAGACACAAGTTAGGTCAGCTTCAGTGTACCCGAGGGGAAATGCAAGTGAACAGAAAGCGATCGGCTTGCTTTGCCAACCAAAACAAACACCCGCCTTTGAGACACCATTTCACAGAAAGGGCCGCTCGTTCTGCTGTGTGTTTACTCTGGAGGGCTCATTGTGCCACGGGAAGGTGCGGCAGGCTTTAGATCAGCCATATGGATGCAAAAACGCATAAGCAGAGGAAATGCTGAGCTTTAAGCTCGAGCCCAGCAGTTAACAGCTTGAACATTGTGACCGGGGCTTTCATCAACAGCCAAAAGGTATAGGGTCTGTAGAGAAAGATACGAACAAGAGAAGAAAAAAAGTGTAGGGCTATGGTAGAAGAGAAACACTATATTGTATCTGGGACACAAAGTCAGAACATGAATCTCTAAGGATAAAGTGGTTCATTGTAATTTATGATATAGAAGTAGTTTTCTCAATTGTTGGCCTATTTACCGTATTTTTCGGACCATAAGGCGCACTGCCGATGAGCGGGTCTATTCCTGTCTATGTTCATACTAAAGGCGCTCCAGATTACACAGCGCATCAAAGGTGTCATAGTATGATTTTTTTCCCCCTTGTGGTCTACATCCGTGGTCCCCAACCACCTAGCGGGCCGCAGAAGATTTTTAAAATTGTTGTACTTATTTATTTTTGTTATTTTTTTATTAAATCAACATAAAATACAAAAGATACACGTACAATTAGTGCAACCCAAAAAAACTCCCTTTTTCATGACAAAAAACTAACAAAAAAAAGAATCCCCCCTCCCGGGCTGCGGGAAAAATTATCAAGCGTTGACCGGTCCGCAGCTACAGAAAGGTTGGGGACCACTGGTCTACATAACATATAGTGAAGTGAAGTGAAGTGAATTATATTTATATAGCGCTTTTCTCTCGTGACTTAAAGCGCTTTTACATGGTGAAACTCAACATCTAAGTTACAGTACATTTAAACCAGTGTGGGTGGCGCTGGGAGCAGGTGGACAAAGTGTCTGGCCCAAGGACACAACAGCAGTGACTAAGATGGCGGAAGCGGGGATTGAACCTTGAACCCTTTAAGTTGCTGGCACGGCCACGCTACCAGTCGAGCAATACCCACCCATGTAGCAGTATTGCTAAATGCTGAACAATATAATGATAAAAATGTTCCATGTTGAAATTTTGCATGTTTTAAAGACCATCTTCAAGCCGCGGTCTTATTTACGTGGCTCTATTTTGACAGGGTCTTCTTCCCGTCATGTTTGTTGTACGGGTAGTTTTTAGCGCTACGTTACATTCCATATAAGTTCGAACTGTACGCTACATTGTATCAAAAATGGCAACAACAAAGGATGAATGCCCCTCATCAAATTGACTAGTGCAGATCCCAAATACACATCAGCAGGTCTCAATAGTTAATAAAAATTGGTTTTGCATAATGTTGCGAAACAGAACGCAAACTAATATATCTCCAATAGGTACCATTTTGCAGTCATTATACTCACGTTGAAGCACAGTACGTCTGACTACGTTGGCCGTAATGCTCCGACAATCCATCAAGTGTGCTGCTTTGTAGCTTGCCAAAATCGTATTAAAACATTTTGACGGACTTTTGAGCACCGTGTGTAATGTTCTATATTTTCAATGACAGATCAGCGTTTTGGGCTTGTTTGCCAGCGTCATCTTGCAGTCCACATGTATCGCTTATGTGTGACTGCTATGTATCAGTTAGACTTATCTTATCACTACACAATAAAATACCTTCAAGGTCGGTAAGCACAACCAGCATTAATCCGTACATTAGGCACAACGAGTTATGAGAAGCAACTTTTGATTTTTGAGAAAATGAAAGGATATTAAGAGCACTGAAAAATTCGGTACTTAAAAATAAGCAGCAATTTCAATTATTTTCTAGTCTATATGTAGGAATCAAATCATATGGGCATCCCGATATGGGCATCTACATCAACTATATGATTTGCCTGAGAAGCTGGACAGGACAAAAAAAAAAAAAAAAAAATATATATATATATATATATATATATATCAATCAATCAATCAATGTTTACTTATATAGCCCTAAATCACTAGTGTCTCCAAGGGCTGCACAAACCACTACGACATCCTCGGTAGGCCCACATAAGGGCAAGGAAAACTCACACCCAGTGGGACATCGGTGACAATAATGACCCAGTGGGACGTCGGTGACAATGATGACTATGAGAACATGATACTGTGATACTGATGATACTGATGACTATGAGAACATATGAGAACATGATACTGTGAAAGATCAATCCATAATGGATCCAACACAGTCGCGAGAGTCCAGTCCAAAGCGGATCCAACACAACAGCGAGAGTCCCGTTCCCGTTCACAGCGGAGCCAGCAGGAAACCATCCCAAGCGGAGGCGGATCAGCAGCGCAGAGATGTCCCCAGCCGATACACAGGCAAGCAGTACATGGCCACCGGATCGGACCGGACTCCCTCCACAAAGGAGAGTGGGACATAGAAGAAAAAGAAAAGAAACGGCAGATCAACTGGTCTAAAAAGGGATTCTATTTAAAGGCTAGAGTATACAAATGAGTTTTAAGGTGAGACTTAAATGCTTCTACTGAGGTAGCATCTCGAACTGTTACCGGGAGGGCATTCCAGAGTACTGGAGCCCGAAATGAAAAAGCTCTACAGCCCGCAGACTTTTTTTGGGCTTTGGGGATCACTAATAAGCCGGAGTCCTTTGAACGCAGATTTCTTGCCGGGACATATGGTACAATACAATCGGCAAGATAGGATGGAGCTAGACCGTGTAGTATTTTATACGTAAGTAGTAAAACCTTAAAGTCACATCTTAAGTGCACAGGAAGCCAGTGCAGATGTGCCAGTACAGGCGTAATGTGATCAAACTTTCTTGTTCTTGTCAAAAGTCTAGCAGCCGCATTTTGTACCAACTGTAATCTTTTAATGCTAGACATGGGGAGACCCGAAAATAATACGTTACAGTAGTCGAGCCGAGACGTAACAAACGCATGGATAATGATCTCAGCGTCTTTAGTGGACGGAATGGAGCGAATTTTAGCGATATTACGGAGATGAAAGAAGGCCGTTTTAGTAACGCTTTTAATGTGTGCCTCAAAGGAGAGAGTTGGGTCGAAGATAATACCCAGATTCTTTACCGTGTCGCCTTGTTTAATTGTTTGGTTGTCAAATGTTAGAGTTGTATTATTAAATAGAGTTCGGTGTCTAGCAGGACCGATAATCAGCATTTCCGTTTTTTTGGCGTTGAGTTGCAAAAAGTTAGCGGACATCCATTGTTTAATTTCATTAAGACACGCCTCCAGCTGACTACAATCCGGCATGTTGGTCAGCTTTAGGGGCATGTAGAGTTGGGTGTCATCAGCATAACAGTGAAAGCTAACACCGTATTTGCATATGATGTCACCTAGCGGCAGCATGTAGATGCTGAAGAGTGCAGGGCCAAGGACCGAACCCTGGGGAACTCCACACGTTACCTTAACGTAGTCCGAGGTCACATTGTTATGGGAGACACACTGCATCCTATCAGTAAGATAAGAGTTAAACCAAGACAGGGCTAAGTCTGACATACCAATTCGTGTTTTGATACGTTCTAATAAAATATTATGATCGACAGTATCGAAAGCAGCGCTAAGATCGAGGAGCAGCAACATAGATGACGCATCAGAATCCATCGTTAGCAATAGATCATTAGTCATTTTTGCGAGGGCTGTCTCCGTCGAGCGATTTGCCCTGAAACCGGATTGAAAGGTTTCACATAGATTGTTAGACGCTAAGTGTTCATTTAACTGCTCCGCAACAATTTTTTCGAGGATTTTTGAAATAAAGGGAAGGTGAGACACCGGTCGGTAGTTTACCATGAGGTCAGGATCGAGGTTAGGTCTTTTAAGAAGAGGATGAATAACCGCTTTTTTGAATGCTAGGGGAACAGTGCCCGAGGAAAGTGATAAGTTTATATTATTTAGCACTGATGGACCTAATAATACAAAGAGCTCCTTGATCAGTTTCCCAGGAAGAGGGTCAAGTAAACATGTTGTTTGTTTTATTCCATTTACACGTTGTAACAATTCCTCTAATGTTATTTCCTCAAAACGAGAGAAACTATTTTGGAGGGCAGTATCCGCCGTATATACAATCGTGTCAGTGTTAATAGAACCCCGTTGTAGCTGGGACGCATTGTCTTTAATCTCCTTTCTAATGACTTCAATTTTCTTACTAAAGAATTGCATAAAGTCATCAGCTGAGTGGGTGGAGCTACTGGAAGGAGTCCCTTGTTGGGTTAGCGATGTTAGCGTACTAAACAAAAATTTAGGATCGTTTTTATTACGGTGGATGAGATTTGAGTAATAATTAGCTTTAGCTAAGGTAAGCATGCGTTTATAAGTTATTAAACCATCACTAAATGCTTGATGGTGCACCTCAAGTTTAGTCGTGCGCCATTTGCGTTCCAGCTTTCTGCATAATAATTTCTGAGCTCTAGTTTCTTTTGTAAACCACGGGGTGCGCTTTTTTGGAGCCTTTTTTAACTTTAGCGGTGCTATGTTATCAATGGTTTCGCGTAGGGCGTCGTTAAAGTTGTTAGTGAGGTTATCAATAGAGCCCACATATTTTGGGAATGGTGCCATTACCGAGGGCAGTAGGTCAGCAAGAGTTGTCGTTGTGGCCGTATTAATGTTGCGGCTGCTATAGCAGTTATTATTATTATTAGTTTGACGAACATGCGTCTGAACCTCGAATTTTATAAGGTAATGATCGGACAATACTTTAGTATACGGGAGTATCGTAACTTTGGAAGCGGTGATACCCCTGACAAGCACTAGGTCTATCGTATTACCGTTGCGATGCGTGGGTTCATTTATTATTTGTGTGAGACCACAGCTATCAATTACAGTCTGGAGCGCTACGCACGGTGGGTCCGATGGGGTATTCATATGGATATTAAAGTCCCCCATTATGATTATATTATCGGCGTGTGTCACTAGATCAGCAACGAACTCTGAGAATTCATTGATAAAGTCCGAATAGGGCCCTGGGGGGCGGTAGATAACAGCCAGGTGTAGAGGCAGCGGTGTGACAGACTTCATAGTAAGCACCTCAAATGATTTATATTTATTATTTATGTTAGGACTAAGGTTAAAGTTTTCGTTGTATATTAGTGCGACCCCCCCACCCCTTTTAAGCGGACGGGCAATATGCGCATGTGTAAAGTTAGGAGGACATGCCTCATTTAGCGCAAAAAAGTCATTTGGTTTAAGCCAGGTTTCACTGAGACCGATGACGTTAAGATTGTTGTCTCTGATAATATCATTAACTAACAACGTTTTCGGAGACAATGATCTTATGTTTAAAAAACCTATATTATAGGTTGTGGGCTGTTTTAGGGAATTGTTGATCAAATTATCCGTAGTAGCAATATTAATAATGTTGTGTTTATTATGCCCAGTGCATTCAGTATAATTACGACCATATCTAGGAATTGATACGACGGGAATGTTCCGATTGTTTGATTGTTGCTTTGATAAACTGCACGCATCATGGTTAGCCTCCTCAGTAACGGGGATTTTCCGATTGTTTGTTTGTTGCTTTGATAAACTGCACGCATCATAGTTAGCCACCTCAGTAACGGGGATTTTTCGATTGTTTGTTTGTTGCTTTGATAAACTGCACGCATCATAGTTAGCCACCTCAGTAACGGGGATTTTTCGATTGTTTGTTTGTTGCTTTGATAAACTGCACGCATCATAGTTAGCCACCTTGGTAAAACACATGTCCAACTCTGAAACACTCAAAGCAGAAAAAACTTGTTCTAATTTAACAGACTCCTTACCCAGACCAATAGTCTCGCATCTTTCATCTAAATCCGTCTTCAGGATGGAGGGAAGTGGTGTTCTGTGGGGATTAGCCTTCTGCTTTGTTTTAAGCCCCGCTCGGCATCCGCGTTTCCGATCACACCGCTGGCGTCTGCTCCGTAGACGGCCCCCGCTGCTACTAGACTCCGCTGCTTCACAGGCCGCTGGATGTAGCCGCCGACGTATTCCCATGCTAGTTAGCATGTTTAGCACGCCCGCGTCTATCAGTCCAAAACGGCCCGATATGTCCATATCCAGAAGTGTCTGGCGGTCGTACGTGATCACGGAGTGACCACGATGCGAGCCAGCCATGAAGTCTGCAGAACTGTCCGGCATTTCCGCCAAATGTTCCATCTTTAGCAAGAGCACCGCAGTGTCGCAGCCCGTCCGGGAGCCGCCATCTTGCAAATCTATATATATATATATATGTATATACATATATATATATATTTATATATATATATATATATATATATATATATATATATATATATATATATATATGTAGGCATCACATAGGGATGGGCAATAATTTCCTAAAATCTATATTGGAAATATGACCTAAAATCTATATTGGAATGTAAATTGCAACCTTCTATGATATATATCACAACATATTAATTTGTATGTAACTGATAATAGAAACATTTTAATATGGGCTCCTAATTTGTCATAAGTGGCATCATATTACAAACCCCGTTTCCATATGAGTTGGGAAATTGTGTTAGATGTAAATATAAATGGAATACAATGATTTGCAAATTATTTTCAACCCATATTCAGTTGAATATGCTACAAAGACAACATATTTGATGTTCAAACTGATAAACAAGCCGCAATCTCCGGCGCGGCCGCCTCCACCTGCACCACGGCTAGCTACACCACTGGTTGCACCTGTACCTAGTCACAGTCATAGTCTTAGTCATAGTCCGACTCCTAGTCCTAGTTCGAGTCCGACTCCTAGTCCTAGTCCGAGTCCTAGTCCGAGTCCGATTCCTAGTCCGACTCCTAGTCTGAAGCGTAAAATGGGAAAGTGTTCCACTTTTAAAGCTTCAACAATTAGTTTCCTCAGTTCCCAAACATTCATGGAGTGTTGTTAAAAGAAAATGTGATGTACTACAGTGGTGAACATGTCCTTTCCCAACTACTTTGGCACGTGTTGCAGCCATGAAATTGTAAGTTAATTATTATTTGCAAAGAAATAAAAAAAGTATAAAGTTTATGAGTTTGAACATAAAATATATTGTCTCTGTAGTAAATTCAATTGAATATGGGTTGAAAAGGATTTGCAAATCATTGTATTCCGTTTATATTTACAGCCAACACAATTTTCCAACTCATGTGGAAACGGGGTTTGTACGTCATTTTCGGTTGTATTAATTTATAAAAACTATGTTTATTTTAAATTTTATTGAATAGCTGGTTACTGCCTATTACATTTTGTTCAAATGTAATAGGCAGTTATTGATTTTGTGACGATTGCAAGGCATTGTGATACGGGTTCGTTCTCTCGTGGATGCAGTCGGGCTCGGGCACAACGTGAAGGTAAGAAACAAAAAAATTATTAACAAATAAAACAGTCTATTTCAAGAAAAAGAACAGGATTAGCATGGGAAATAGAAAAAAAACAAAAGCCCTAGCATGGTAGCTAGAGAAATAACAAATACTTAGGGCGGAAACTAGCTGTTTGCGAACAGGAATACGGGATCGGCATCAGAGTCGTCACTGTTGTGAAACACAAACTAAGAAGCAAGGTCGAATCAACGAAGGAGGCAGGCTTAAAGGAGGACAGTAATTACAAAAACAGGTGTGCGTCCGGAAACAAGTGGCAGGTGAAACTAATAAGTAACTATGGTGACAGAACAAGTGCAACCACGAACTAAGGCAAACATTAGCAGAACATAATACAAAAAAGACTGAAAACCTGTATAAAATAATGATTCGTGCAGCGGATCATAAAATGACACCCCCCACCCCCTTTAAGGCACAGATTCCAGATGTCCAAGATAATAACTTAACCCCCCCTACCCCACTATAAGAAAGTTCAAGAGTGAAGGAAGGGCGGAGGGAGGACATGGCGGAGGGTCACCAGGTCATATGTCCACCGGGGACAAGTCAGGTGGCGGTGGCGAGTGGAACGCCGTTGCCGCAATTGTCTAGGTGGGCGACCTCGAAAAGGCCAATCCGTGGCTGACGGGAAGGTGGGTGCACTTGGCGAGGCGGACGACCAGGGCACTGCCACATCCGTGGCCGACGTGGAGGTGGGCGCGTCGGCGCTGTTGTCGTGGCAGGTTTGGAAGCAGCGGACGAGTCAGGCGTGGACGCAGCAGCGGACGAGTCAGGTGCGGGTGCAGCAAACGAAGCAGGCGCGGGTGCACCAGACGAAGCAGGCTGCAAAGCTTGGCATGTAGGGTCAGCTCAAGGTCGCTGAGACATCGTCAAGGAAACAGGCGGCGTCGTCGTCATCGTGGCAACAAGCGGCGGCATCGTCGTGGAGACAGGCAGTCATCGTCGTCGTGGAAACAGGCGGAGTCGTCGTTGTGGAAACAGGTGGAGTCGTCGTGGAAACAGGTGTTGGAGTGGAAACCAGCCTTGGGTAAGGTGCTGGAGTGGGATCCAGCCTTGGGTCAGGTGCTGGAGTGGGATCCAACCTTGGATCAGGTGCTGGATTGGGATCCAGCCTTGGATCAGGTACTGGAGTGGGATCCAGCCTTGGATCAGGCGCTAGATTGTGATCCAGACTTGGGTCAGGTGCTAGAGTTGGATCCAGCCTTGGATCAGGTGCTGGAGTGTGATCCAACCTTGGATCAGGTGATGGAGTGGGATCCAGACTTGGGTCAGGTGCTGGAGTGGGATGCAGCCTTGGATCAGGTGCTGCAGTGGGATGCAGCCTTGGATCAGGTCCTGGAGTGGGATCCAGACTTAGCTCAAGTGCTGGAGTGGGATCCAGACTTGGGTTTGGACTATGGCCCGGCGGAGGATTAGGACCAGGACTTAAACTAAGACTAAGACTAGGACTAAGACTATGACCTTGACTAGTACTCGGACTAGGACTTGGACTATGACTAGGACTAGGGCTTGGACTTGGACTAGGACTTGGAATAGCTACAGGTTTTAGCAGTGGTGCAGCTAGCCATGGTGCAGGTGGAGGTGGCCTAGCCAGGGGTTGCGGTTTGGCGTGCTGAAAGACCGGTGGTGTTGGCCTCGTCGGAGGTTGCAGCTTGGCTGGGCAAAAGACCTGGGGTGGTTGCCCCGCCAGAGGTTGCGGCTTGGCTGGGCGCCACTGTGCTACCTCCGTAGCACAGATCCCAGCACTAGCCCCACCCTCAAGATGCGGATGCCAGATGCGCTCCCCGTGGTCTGGAATTGTCTCTAGGGGTGGGTGGAGGGAGGTCAGGAGGGGGGTAAACCCCTCCCCTCTTGAATGTTGAAAATGTCTTCTCCCAACCCCCACCTGAGGTTTATTGGGAAAGGCCACTGACGTGGGAGGGGCTTGAGTCTTTAGGGGCTGATTCCAAATTTCAGGTGAATGGGATTGACTACACCTGCAATTAATACAATTTTCCTGATAAAGTTTGAACCTAGCATAAATGTCCTCATTGGATTACTGAGGGAACGAATTAAAAAAAAATTATTCGTCACTGCTGTCATCAAACATGGGCGGGGGAACGTACTCGGGGGGCGTCAACGGAGTGACGTAATAGCTGATGTCTCTGTGATTGACAGACCAGCAGGAGGAGTGTTTGAAAAATGGAACAAAGGAATTACCAGACACCTGAGGGGAATCCTGGACGGCTTGTAGTTGGCTGTGTTCCGGAGGGAAGGTTAGCGGGGTTAGAGCGTCTCTGTCGCGAGGCGAAGCCCTCTTCTGCGACTTCTGCCTGCGAGCGGGTTGAGAGGGGACATCACCGGACCAGGTGGAGTCGAGCGGGACCAGGAAACCTCCAGGTCCCCAAATAATTTCTTCACCTGGCGCGCAGCGGAGCGTCTCAGCCTTCATTGCTCGGAGCACAGCCCACGTTCCTTCGTCGACCTCCGAAAAGCCAGCAGCGAAATACATTTTTTCCGCTTGCTTCCTACTGTGACGATTGCGAGGCATCGTGATGCAGGTTCGTTCTCTCGTGGATGCAGTCGGGCTCGGACACAGCGTGAAGGTAAGACACAAAAGATTTATTAACAAATAAAACAGACCTTGTCAAGACAAAGAACAGAACAAGCGATAGAGCTATAAAAAAAACCAAAGCGCTAGCATGGGAGCTGGAGAAATAACAAATACTTAGCGTTGAAACTAGCTGGTTGCGAACAGGAATACGGGATCGGAATCAGAGTCGTCACTGTTGTGAAACACAAACTAGGAAGCAAGGTCGAATCAACGAAGGAGGAAGGCTTAAATCAGGACAGTAATTACAAAAACAGGTGTGCGCCCGGAAACAAGTGGCAGGTGAAACTAATAAGTAACTATGGTTGCAGAACAAACAAGGAAGTGCAACCAGCAACTAAGGCAAACATTAGCAGAACATAATACAAAAAAGACTCAAAACCTATACATAATATGATCCGGGCAGCAGATCATAACACTTGTATTGTTTGGAAACTTTACATTCGCTCTGGGCAATAGTACACATTTGGGTATTGATTCAATACCTAGTACTTACTGGGGCAGTCATACCACTGCTGATACTGATGCTTAAAATGTTCAAGATCAATGAGCAGGACACATCACCCTTGCCCCCGGTGCCGCTCACACTGGTGAATGAATGATGAATGAATGATTGGTGGTGGTCGGAGGGGCCGTAGGCGCAAACTGGATATGTAGCTTACTACCACCAGAATGATGAATAATGGGTTCCCACTTCTCTGTGAGCGCTTTGAGTATTTAACAATAGAAAAGCGCGATATAAATCTAATCCATTATTATTATTATTATAATTATGAATGATTAAAATTTTTATCACAATTATAATCACACAAAAACACATGATGACAGTGTAACAATGTCAATTACATATCCAAATAATTGCCATTTATTACAATATTTAGAGCAAAACAAGGTCAATAGTCAATAACAAAACATAAGCAACAATTACTTTGGGCACTATGTTGTCATCTAGCAGCTCTGCTGCCGCCTGTCTGCTTTTTGTTGCAGTACCTACTTTTTGGGTCACAGGGTGTGCACACTTGATACCTGTTTACTCCTGACTACTTTAGCTCTACAGTCCATTCACTCGGCGCCAGTAGATTTTTGATGGTTCACCCTTCCAGTTGTGTTCATCTTCTCTGCTTTGATTCCACTTGTGCTTCCTGTTCCCGTGACTCTGCCGTGTAGTGTTAACGGTTTCCTCTCTACACCTATTGTGTGTGATTTCTGTTTTTCCACACATTGTGTTTGCATCTTTGGTTATCTTTCCTCACTCCTTTTTGAGTGCACTTTTTGTTATTATTCTTATTATTTCTTCTCTATGTTGGGGCCCTATTTCTGAAAAGCCATTAATGACAAATCAACTGGCCAACACGGACCCGGCAGAAAAAGAACGCCACCACTCTGTGCTCAGTGGCTTTGGACAGTGTCTCAATATTCACAATCATCTGCCACATGATTTGACTGCCGTCTTCCATACCGTGTTTGCCGATGTCCTCACCCTCAGCCAGCGTGTCGATCAGACGAGCACTGTGACGAAACCAGAAGGAGGTCATGCCGGGTTGGGGGTCTTACCACCTTTTCCCACCTTGAAACCAAATATTCCATTTATCTCCCATTTCACCGGTGAAACTGGCTCCTGAGAGAAGTTCCTCCATCAGTGCTCATTAGTTGTTGACCAGCACCCGGGTTCTTCTTCGTCTTTCCAGGCTAAAATAGCGTTTAGAGTAAGCCTTTTATCTGACAAAGCCTCTGCCTGGGCCCCTGGCAGTTAGTAAGAATGCTCCCATTGTGCACATATTACTGCCCTTGTTTACTAAAGAAATGATGAAGGTGTTTAATAACCCCACATAAGGCAGAGAAACAGGAAGTCGCTTGCTGGATTTAATGCAGGAGAAGCCAATGTGACTGCATACCTCCGTAGATTTCCGTATCCCAGCTGAAGAGGTTGGATTTGGTGATGCTGCTTTCAGCAGTATTTTTGTCAAAGGATTAAATCGCCACATCAAGAATGAAATCACTATTTGTGATGAAACTGCCCCCCTTGACACACTCATTGACTTAGCCATTCGTCTGGACGACATAATTTGCAAGTGGGATAAAGAACTTGCTGATAGACGATACCTTACCTTTTGCCTAAAGGAGCAATATCGACAGTGGCAGGAGTTGATCCTGTAATCGTTCCTTCCATAACCACCAATAGTCAGCCGAAGGACGCTGCTAAGGTGCCAATGGAGCTATGTCACCGTTATTGTGGAAGCACAGACCCCCCCATTTCCAACTGCTCTGTTCGTCCTCCCAGACAGACAGCGCTCACACCCCCCACTTTCAAGCTTCTTCTCCACCTGCGGGGATCAACAAACATCTTTCTACTAATGGAATGTGCGAGTACCTGCAGACTCCTTGACCTGTAAAGCCACTTGGACTTTTAGGGACTTTGTCAGAGAGGGGGAGCAATGTCATGATTGATGCATTTATTTACTCGGGGCAGACGATTGCTTCATGGGCTCAAACTTTGTGGACTTGCAAAAGATTGCTAAAAATAAACTTTGCTCCCCTCAGTAGGTCTGGTCTTTAGATGGCCGTTTATTTGCGAGAGTGACGCACCAAACTGAGACTTTAGATTTACAGCTATAGGGTAATCATCATAAGGCAATACACTTCCTTATTCTTCAATGTCAGTCTACACCCATTGCATTAGGTCTTCCATGGCTGAAACTGCATAATCCCGTTATTAATTGGTGTAGGGCTACTGTTTTGAATTGGAGCACCTTTTGCCAAGCAAATTTATTGCGTTCCGCAGTTCCCTCGACGGACACGCATAGCTATGTTAATTAGACCATTAATCTGTCATGGGTTCCTGCCGAATATCACAATCTCAAACAGGTATTTAGTAAAGATCGGGCTCTGTCCCTTCCCCCACGTCATACCTGTGACTGTTCCATTAAACTCCTCCGAGGGGCATAATTGCCTGTGGCAAGACTTTAAAATGTGTCGGATGTGGAACAGTCTGCATTAAGTGACTATATTTCCTCGTCTCTCGCGGCGGCTTAAATTTAATTCTTTATCTTCTGCCGCTTTTCACTAAATTACAATTACAAATATGCTTATTACCTGGTGAGAAGGAGGGAGATGAGTGGAAGACCGCTTTTAACACCTCTACGGGGCATTAAGAACTTTTAGTGATGCCTTTTGGCCTCATTAATGCGCTAGGGACATAATCAATCAATTTTGTTTTGTGTACCTTGATAACATTATTTTCTTTTATCTCCAAAAATTTCCAAGAACCTGTCCACCACGTCCGTCTCATCTTGCAGCGGTTACTGGAGAATCGGCTTTAGGTCTGAGCTGAGAAATGCGGGTTTCCCTCGCTATCGGTGTCGTTTTTGGGATTTATCGCGGAGAACGGCCATTTCAACAGGGATTGGTCAAGTAACCATCTCCTACATCAACTAAGCACTTGCAAAGCTTCTTGGTTTGGCTAACTTCTATAGGCGATGTATTCCCAACGTTAGCAGCAGAGCTGAACCCTTGATGAGGCTAACATCCCCTAAAATACCTTTCCTGTGGACCCCATATTCTTAAACCACCTTTTCTGCGCTAAAACAAATGTTTAGTGAAGCACTAATCCTTAAGCACATTGATCCCCTTTACAATTTCTTGTCGAGGTTGAGGCATTGAACGCAGGAGTTGGAGCAGTTTGTCCCAGCGTTCGCAGCGGCTAAAATAAACTAGGATGTGGGGAATAGAGAGCTGCTGGCCGTTGTTTTCACAGCAGAGTAGTATCGGCACTTGTTGGAGGCGACTGCCATGCCATTCCTGATCGTCATAGATCATAAGGACTGCTCAAAGACTTAACTCCTACCAAGCACGTTCGTCATTGTTTCTCACATGCTTCAACTTCTCTATTATCTAAAAACGCGGCTCCTGACAATCCACTACATTGTGGAATTTCAGTATTTCCAGAGTTTAAGGCTTTTCTGCTAAGGAAACCACTCCGGAGACCGTCATACCTGTGGCTCGAGTGATTGGAGTACTCCAATGGGAGGTGGACAGAAGCTGGTCTGATATATCCTCCAAGACCAAAAACCCGACAACGTTCCTGCAGGCAAGCTATTTGTACCTAATGAACTGAGATCTGAAGTCCTGTAGTGGGGACACACTCCCAATTTATCTTGTCATCATGGCGTGAGGCGCACTCTGTTTTTAGTCTCACAGAGATTCTAGTAGCCAGCGATGGGAAGAGACGTCAAGGACTTTGTAAATGTCTGCTCCATCTGTGCTAGAGGAAAGGCCTCTCATCGCCCTTGAGCATTCTATCCCCAGACCAACAACCAGACCAAACTCTTCTACCCCATGTCTGCCTTTTGTTGCAGTGCTGGTTTTGAGTCACGGGGGGAAGCCATCTTCATGCAAACCTCATACCCGTTTCCTCCTAACTACTTAAGCTCTCCAGTCCATTCATTTTATCTATGCTAGTAAATTCCTGATGGTTCACCTTTACAGTTGTGTTCATCTCCTCTGCTTTGGCTCCACTAACGCTTCTCTGTCCCAGAGCTGCCGTGTAGTGTTAACTGTTTCCTTTCCAGCTTTTAGGTGTCCATGGATCAATTTCTACGGAAGTCCGCTAGCTGTTCCAAGTCTGGACCCAGGGTGGGCAACTCCTCTCTGCATCAGTTGGGGACATCTCTGCACTGTTTACTTGTCTACATCTAAGAAGATCCACTGCTGGCCCACCTATGGACTGGTCTCTCACATTGCAATGGATCCATTCGGCATCACCTTGAGAGGGGTCCCCACACCTGCGGTCCCTTACAAGATTTCACATTGTTCCCATTGAGTTGAGGTCTTGCCCTGATGCGGTATCTGATCTGAGGATGTTGCTGCGGTTTTTGCAGCCCTTTAAGACATTTGTGCTCAAATTTTTTTTTAATGATTGATGAACTTGTGTGCAATTTGTCGACACCTGATTTCATCTTTAGTTATTTTCCCTATTTACTTTATAAGTGCGCTTCTTTTAATATTCTTATTACTTCTTCTCTGCCTTGGAGTCGTACTGCAGCAAAGCTGATCTTGACCCTCTGATTAAAATAATTTGGAGTTTTCCCTCAACGAGAACCTATGGTGATTTTAATCAACATTTAAAACACTTACTAGTGGTTCATATATTACATATTTGATATTCTTTGGAGTAAATTTTGCTTCATATTCACATTTACTACACATTCAATTAATTTATCTGCGAGATGTTCGATTCTGGAGGCATTCCCACGTTGTCATCGATGTCATATTTTTTTTTCAACAGTGGTGGCTGCTGTTCTTTTTCAGCTTATTTTCAGTTAATTTCTAAATATGAGTACAGTCTTCAATAACAGATAAAATATATAAAAACGCTAGATATATCCATCCATCCATCCATCATCTTCCGCTTATCGGAGGTCGGGTCGCGGGGGCAGCAGCCTAAGCAGGGAAGCCCATACTTCCCTATCTCCAGCCACTTCGTCTAGCTCTTCCCGGGGGATCCCGAGGCGTTCCCAGGCCAGCCGGGAGACATAGTCTTCCCAACGTGTCCTGGGTCTTCCCCGTGGCCTCCAACCAACTGGACGTGCCCTAAATACATCTCTAGGGAGGCGTTCGGGTGGCATCCTGACCAGATGCCCGAACCACTTCATCTGGCTCCTCTCGATGTGGAGGAGCAGCGGCTTTACGTTGAGCTCCTCCCGGATGGCAGAGCTTCTCACCCTATCTCTAAGGGAGAGCCCCGCCACCCGGCGGAGGAAACTCATTTTGGCCGCTTGTACCCGTGATCTTATCCTTTTGGTCATGACCTAAAGCTCATGACCATAGGTGAGGATGGGAACGTAGATCGACCGGTAAATTGAGAGCTTTGCCTTCCGGCTCAGCTCCTTCTTCACCACAACGGATCGATACAACGTCCGCATTACTGAAGACGCCGCACCGATCCGCCTGTCGATCTCACGATCCACTCCTCCCCCACTCGTGAACAAGACTCCTAGGTACTTGAACTCCTCCACTTGGGGCAGGGTCTCCTCCCCAACCCGGAGATGGCACTCCACCCTTTTCCGGGCGAGAACCATGGACCCGGACTTGGAGGTGCTGATTCTCATTCCGGTCGCTTCACACTCGGCTGCGAACCGATCCAGTGAGAGCTGAAGATCCCGGCCAGATGAAGCCATCAGGACTACATCGTCTGCAAAAAGCAGAGACCTAATCCCGTGGCCACCAAACCGGAACCCCTCAACGCCTTGGCTGCGCCTAGAAATTCTGTCCATAAAAGTTATGAACAGAATCGGTGACAAAGGACAGCCTTGGCGGAGTCCAACCCTCACTGGAAACGTGTCCGACTTACTGCCAGCAATGCGGACCAAGCTCTGACAATGATCATACAGGGAGCGGACTGCCACAATAAGACATTCCGATACCCCATACTCTCTGAGCACTCCCCACGGGACTTCCCGAGGGACACGGTCGAATGCCTTCTCCAAGTCCACAAAGCACATGTAGACTGGTTGGGCAAACTCCCATGCACCCTCAAGAACCCTGCCGAGAGTATAGAGCTGGTCCACAGTTCCACGACCAGGACGAAAACCACACTGTTCCTCCTGAATCCGAGGTTCGACTATCCGGCGAAGCCTCCTCTCCAGTACACCTGAATAAACCTTACCGGGAAGGCTGAGGAGTGTGATCCCACGATAGTTGGAACACACCCTCCGGTCCCCCTTCTTAAAGAGAGGGACCACCACCCCGGTCTGCCAATCCAGAGGTACCGCCCCCGATGTCCACGCGATGCTGCAGAGTTTTGTCAACCAAGACAGCCCCACAGCATCCAGAGCCTTAAGGAACTCCGGGCGGGTTTCATCCACCCCCGGGGCCTTGCCGCCGAGGAGCTTTTTAACTACCTCAGCGACCTCAGCCCCAGAAATAGGAGAGTCCACTACAGATTCCCCAGGCACCGCTTCCTCAAAGAAAGACGTGTTGGTGGGATTGAGGAGGTCTTCGAGGTATTCCCTCCACCGATCCACAACATCCGCAGTCGAAGTCAGCAGAACACCATCCGCACCATACACGGTGTTGATAGTGCACTGCTTCCCCTTCCTGAGGCGCCGTATGGTGGTCCAGAATCGCTTCGAAGCCGTCCGGAAGTCATTTTCCATGGCTCCCCCGAACTCTTCCCATGTCCGAGTTTTTGCCTCCGCGACCGCTAAAGCTGCACACCGCTTGGCCCGTCGGTACCCGTCCACTGCCTCCGGACTCCTATGAGCCAAAAGAACCCGATAGGACTCCTTCTTCAGCTTGACGGCATCCCTCACTGCTGGTGTCCACCAACGGGTTCTGGGATTACCGCCACGACAGGCACCAACAACCTTGCGGCCACAGCTCCAATCAGCCGCCTCGACAATAGAGGTTCGGAACATGGTCCACTCGGACTCAATGTCCCGCACCTCCCTCGTGACATGTTCAAAGTTCTCCCGGAGGTGTGAATTGAAACTCTCTCTGACAGGAGACTCTGCCAGACGTTCCCAGCAGACCCTCACAGTGCGCTTGGGCCTGCCAGGTCTGTCCGGCATCCTCCCCCACCATCGCAGCCAACTCACCACCAGGTGGCGATCGGTAGAAAGCTCCGCCCCTCTCTTCACCCGAGTGTCCAAAACATAAGGCCGCAAATCCGATGACACAACTACAAAGTCGATCATGGAACTGCGGCCTGGTGTCCTGGTGCCAAGTGCACATATGGACACCCTTATGTTTGAACATGGTGTTTGTTATGGACAATCCGTGACGAGCACAAAAGTCCAATAACAAAACACCACTCGGGTTTAGATCCGGGCGACCATTCTTCCCAATCACGCCTCTCCAGGTTTCACTGTCATTGCCAACATGAGCGTTGAAGTCTCCCAGTAGGACAAGGGAATCACCCGGAGGAGCACTTTCCAGTACTCCCTCGAGTGTACCCAAAAAGGGTGGGTATTCTGAACTGCTGTTTGGTGCGTAAGCACAAACAACAGTCAGGACCCGTCCCCCCACCCGAAGGCGAAGGGAAGCTACCCTCTCGTCCACTGGGTTGAACTCAAACGTGCAGGCTTTGAGCCGGGGGGCAACGAGAATTGCCACCCCAGCCCGTCGCCTCTCACTGCCGGCAACGCCAGAGTGGAAGAGGTCCAGTCCCTCTCAAGAGAACTGGTTCCAGAGCCCTTGCTGTGCGTCGAGGTGAGTCCGACTATATATATATATATATATATATATATATATATATATATATATATATATATGTACATATATATATATATATATATATATATATATATATATATATATATATATATATATATATATATATATATATCACTTAAAATATTGTAATTGTCATGGTTGTCATGACAGGTTTCACCTTTGACTTCTTAACGTGTTTGTGTAACTTGGACAATGAAGTACAAAACATGGGAGATTTTATACATTTAAAAAATGAGAATTTCTCATCAGTTTTTTTGCTTTGAAACTATTTTTTAACACTACCTCTCCAACCATTGAAAATACCCTTTCACAGGGCATAGAAGATGCCATACTGCACTAAAATGCAAAAGCCAGTTGATATGAATTAAGGTATAACACATTATATAACAATACTACTACTAATGATCATAATAATAATGATAATAATAATATAATCATTTGCTTTTCCCAGTACTTGAGTGGCATTTACAGCCTGTTGTGTTGAGGCTCTGACAGTGGTATCTGCTGTAACATTGGGCCTTCGTGACTACACAATGCTGGTGTCCAAATGATGCCACAGTTTGCTCCTGAAGGAGGAACCACTGTTATGATTGTGGTCATAGCAATAATTGATCAATAATAATACATTACCTTCAGTGACATCATGAGAGGTGGAAGCCTCAGGGGATCTGTTAAGCCCTTATGATTATGGCAAATTCAGAGTTTAATTTCTTGATAGCCTCGCTGGCTTTTTCTTTAAAACAGGGGGTCCAATAGCGAGCGACATAATGCTCATCGACTGCAAAGTGCAGAGCCTCTACTGGAGTTGTCTGAGTAGTAGGTCTCCCATTTCCTGTGCAACTTGAATGGTTTGCTTTAGCATTTAAATCATAGGAATTACTTTGGACCCAGAAACCTTTTCCTCTGCCAACAGCTCAACGGTGGCATCATAAAAGGGAGCTAGCAATGTAAGGCATCCTCCAGCAATGCTAAAGTCCTCTGATGTTAGGAAGAGATTGTCATGACTTAGGCCAGCCAACTTTGCTCCCATTGGCTCCCTCAGCCCGATCAACCGACCACCAACTGTCACCTTCTTGCAGTAGCTTTAACTGATCCATCCTCATATTAAGATGCACTTATGTAGGCTTCCCCTTTAAACATACAGGTTAGTAGGCCATTTAAATACTGGACGGGGAACTCAAACACGCGCAGCATTTTTATAAAGAAAATGAGCATATATACCAGAGCAGTGGTGCTGTTTCTGAAATACCCAACCAATTTCCTTGCTTTTGCTCTTATCCAAGATAGCACTTGGTGCTGGTCAGGCTCCTTTTTCACAATAATATTGACCATGTATGCAATGCATACAGTATATGATGCCACATCCGTAGCACTCCCAACAGGCTACCATGTTAGGAGTACTATCACACTGAGAAATACATTACCAGCAAATGCAATATGTCTGCAGTGATTTTAGACTGAACTGCACTTTTTGGGGAATTTTGCCTATCATCCATTCACAGAAATACATGTGTTTTTCTATTGTCATGCATTTTAATTTGTAATGTATGGCAAGTATGAGGTGGCTAACAAAAAGCTAATGGGAGTCATCTATTGCACCAATAAAACCCCTTTGAAACTGTCAACAACTAACGCAGGTAAATTACTTTTAGTGGCGCCGTAATCTCAAAAAGGTAACTACCTTATGTAAAGAATGACATACTGAGCTGCTGCTCCTGCTGCATCCCCTCTGAGGTGGTAAAAGATCATTCTAAATTATAAATCATGCCTCTCACGTGTACATCAGAAGGTTGTTGCCATAAACTGAGAAGTTAATCGTTGACATTCAACTTAGACCTGGAGATCGCCAGAAATAATTGTTTTCTTTATTTTACCCCTGTGAGGATTATGATTTAATTCTTCATTTAAAAGGGAATATATTAACGTCCCATCAGTCAGCATCACACTGAGAGCAGAAATTGCACAGTAAGTGATTGTTTTATGTTCGTAGTTTGTTTAGCACTTGGTAAAGTGCTACTATCTGCATCTGCTTAGCACTTAGCTTCTAAAACTAGTAGCTCATCCTCCATTTCACCAAGCTCAAAAATATAAAGTTCTGATTATAATTTTTTTCAAAGTAGTCATCGGCAGTTTGAAGTTTGCCATGATTAGTAGTAGTTGTTGTTGTCGATGATTTTGGGGAAGGAACTTTGTGATGCATCTTTGAAATGAATGCACCGCCGTATGCTTTAAAACTAGCAAAATATGTAGATAATAATGAATGCGCCTGTTTCAAAATTACATATATACTTTCAGCGTGCATAGAAAACTTTGGCTGAGAGCTTTACTAAATGTTCAAATAAGTTTGTCCACCTCGCTCTAATGGCTATGTTTATACTACAGGCCAAAGTGGCCCAAATCGGATTTTTTGTTCCAGCTGACTGTTTACACCGCAAGTAAGATACTCTTAATCCGACTCCAATGGGCAGAGGTCCCAATGTGGACTCAACGTCACTTGCATGATCACTTCGATAAAGTGAAAACAAAGGAATTTGATCGGATTCTGTAAATGAACAAATAAATCGCTTTTGGTGGCCGTCGAAAGAGGACTTTGCTCACCGAAACCAGATGTTGTGATGAAGTATACCAGGGGTGTAAAACTCATTTTAGATCGCAGGCCACATTGAGAAAAATCTATTCCCACGGGCCGTATAAAACCTGTTTGTGCGTTTGACACCCTTGAAGTATACACTTCCGCTGTCGGGCTGCGTCTTTTACTGCGTACACAGATGACACAGCTTGCCCAAAGGTGACAAAAAAGTCGCATTTAGGTCACATTGCATTTAGACTAAAGTCACATTTGAAGAGATCAGATTTTCCAGTTGGATTTGAACTACCTCCTGATGTGGCCTGAATCTGATGCGAAAAGATCAGATTTGAAGCACTTAGGAGCATTGAGACTGGCAAAAAAAAATCTTATACGTCTCATTTGAGGGCAAAAAAACAGATTAAGTGTGCAAATGGGGCCTATGTCACAATGCAGGCAGACTGCAAAAGGCAAATTGAGGCATACAAAACTGCGTGCAAGCACATGCCAAATTGCATGAACCTTATGATTTGATACTTTAGCATTGTTTAACACAGACTTGTAGCAACATATATAAGTTAAAAAAAATGAACTTCTGGAAAAAAAGGGGAAAACAAGTCTCACTTTGTCCAGGAACCTATTTCCAGACTTTTGTAAACAATTACAAAAACGACAAAGAGACATTTGTGATGATACAATTATATCAATCTTGTTACTGTAGTATCACCAACATCCTGATACTATATTTGCGTAATAGTTATTGTCAATATTTTCATCCATTCGCTAATCCGTTGACATTCAAGAGCAGTAAGCATGGCTTCTTGTACCCTCCTATGATGGGTAGTGTAAAATGTTTAGCTAGACCTTGTCCCCCAGTGATGATAAAAATTGTAAGAAATGTAGTTTATTTGCAGTCATGGAGGCGAGAATTAGTGATTTAGAAGTGGCTTTGCACTGTGGAGGGATGTTAGCCTCCAGCAAAAACGCTACATTGTGTTGAGGACGAGCCATTGTCTTGTTGCTGTGAAATTTGCTAGACACATCAACATGCATTATCCCGACATGACAATAGTACTAAAAGCTTTATTGTTGGCCACATTTATATTGTATATTGTCTATATCGAACAACTCCAATGTCAAATAATATTAACATGCATAATATCAATTCTTGCACTATCAGTGGAATCTATGAATGAATGCGGAAATGGGGTGTTATGATTAGCAGAGTTTTCATGATAATGAAAAGGTTTGAAGCAATTATCTTGTCTGCTCTTTGGTTGATCAATGGACCAATGCGGCCCTCGATGGTGCAAGTGTTCCTGCTGTCAGTGCAAATAATAAGCATAAAGGAGTATGTGGGACTTGAAGGCTGCGTTTAAATGTCAAACGTCAAAGTACTTCAGCACAAGAAATAAGATATGCATGGTGTTTCTTCCATCCATCTTTTTATCCCCATGACGTCAAAGTGAGACATCGTGTGCTGAAAAATACATATGTATGTGCAGTTCAGGATTTCTTGATTTTGCTGTTGCACAGTATCTGTCTGCATATTGCTTGGAATTTATTTTTTCTTCAGGGTATCAGAAATAAACACAAATAATTGAATAGTTGGATCAGAGGTGCCCACGCTTTTTCATAAAGGCAGGCTACTTTTCAAATGACCAAGTCCAGGTGATCTACCTCATCACACACACGTACACACGCACGCACGCACACACACACACACACACACATACACACACACACACACACACACTCGTATATATATATATATATATATATATATATATGTCTTGATTGGATTATCCAGAGAATAGTGCTCGATACCGTGGTAGAGCGCAATATGTAGGCGTGGGGAAAAAATCACAAGACTACTTCATCTCTACAGATCTGTTTCATGAGGGGTTCCCTCAATCATCAGGAGATTTTAATGGAAGCATTCACATACAATGGTTTGTATAGAGCACAGAGTGGGTAGGTACAAGCAGGCGTAGGGTGTGGTGATTGGCTCATGTGTTACCTAGGAGGTGTTTCCGTTTGTGGCGGCATGTTGAAATGATTTCACTGCGCTTGTTGAGGGATGATAAATCTGGATGATATATAATAAACAGTTTCTCTTTTAAGCATAGGTTGCATCTTTTATTACCACTATTGTAAGGTGAGCTGGATGCAAGAATTTGCCATGTTATTGAATATTCAACATTATTGTCTTTGAGGTTCCAAATGTGTTTGCTGAGTTCTGTAGAATTCTGCAAAGTCTGGTTTCTAAAGGAGGCGTTGTGATTATTCCATCTTGTTTTGAACGCTCCTTCGGTTAATCCTACGTACGTGTCGGATGTGTTAATGTCCTTGCGTATTACCTTTGCTTGGTAAACGACTGATGTCTGTAAGCACCTTCCGTTGAGAGGGCAATCAGGTTTCTTGCGACAGTTACATTCATTATTGGTTTCAGAGTCGTTTAGTCTGGGGGTAGGCAGTCCTTTTGCAATTGCTTTGTTGTGGTTTGAAATGATTTGTTGCATGTTATTCATACAGCTGTAGCTCAATTTAATGTTGTTCTTGTTGAATATTTTTCTTAGGGTGTTGCCTTTGGGGAAGTGTTTGTCGATCAGAGTGAGGAACTTGCGGCCGATGTTGGTTGAGACGTCTTTGCTGAATGGCGGATTGTACCAGATGATGTTGTTTCGTTTTCTGCTCTTTTTTGGTTGGTTTCCTGGAGTGGGTTCATAGGTGAGGGTGAAGTTGTATCCGCTTTCATCAAGTGCTTTCTGGTACGGGGGGGTTGCTTGGTCGAATTCAGCTTTGCTGGATGACAGCATCGATAGCCTTTTATTAATTCCGGTAGGTATTCTTTTTGTGGTGGTGGGTGGGTGGTTGCTGTCATGGTGCACGTATTGGAGTGTTGTGTTGGGTTTCGTGAATGGTTGGTAGCTGTTATTTCTCAGGTTGAAAGTGACGTCGAGGAAGTTGACGGTTTGCTTGTTGGCTTCAATCGTGATCCGTAGGCCGTTTTCTTTGAAGATTTGGCATATGCGCTTCTTGGTGTTCTCGCTGCTCCTTGGCGAGGCGCGGCACACTGCCAGTCCGTCATCACGGTAAATACCAAGGTTCAGGTTGAGGCTAGCAAGCTGGGAGAGGAGGAAACTCCCAACGAGTTTGCACGTTTCTGCTCCGTCAAAACTCCCCATAGTAACGTCAAACGTTGAATTGTTCTTTTTTTGCCATGGTGTACTGTTGTGGATGAGTATGCAGTTCTTTACGTGGATGATGATGTTTCTTTCGTTGCTCATGATTGAGTCGTAGTCCGAGGCGAAGTTTAGTGCTTGGGTCAGTAGGTCTTGCGTGATGGAAGGGTAAAATTCTTCGATGTCGAAGGAGATAAAGTTGTGTTGTTGTTTGTCTTGGATGTTGTTAAAACCCAACTTCGCAAATAACCCAACATGCCGACTAATAAACCCAACTAAATCCGAAATAGGAAAAATCAGCAAAATAATCCTGGACAGAATCAACGCAAAAATCAAGGACAAAACACCACTCAACCAATGGAGAAATACAGCATCAGTAATCAAATGGTTTAACAACATCCAAGACAAACAACAACACAACTTTATCTCCTTCGACATCGAAGAATTTTACCCTTCCATCACGCAAGACCTACTGACCCAAGCACTAAACTTCGCCTCGGACTACGACTCAATCACGGGCAACGAAAGAAACATCATCATCCACGCAAAGAACTCCATACTCATCCACAACAGTACACCATGGCAAAAAAAGAACAATTCAACGTTTGACGTTACTATGGGGAGTTTTGACGGAGCAGAAACGTGCAAACTCGTTGGGAGTTTCCTCCTCTCCCAGCTTGCTAGCCTCAACCTGAACCTTGGTATTTACCGTGATGACGGACTGGCAGTGTGCCGCGCCTCGCCAAGGAGCAGCGAGAACACCAAGAAGCGCATATGCCAAATCTTCAAAGAAAACGGCCTACGGATCACGATTGAAGCCAACAAGCAAACCGTCAACTTCCTCGACGTCACTTTCAACCTGAGAAATAACAGCTACCAACCATTCACGAAACCCAACACAACACTCCAATACGTGCACCATGACAGCAACCACCCACCCACCATATATATATATATATATATATATATACAGTATATACTGTATATATAAATACCGTATTTTCCCGACCATAGGGCGCACCAGATTTATTAGGCGCACTGCCAATGAATGGTCTAGTGTCGATCATTTTTCATATAAAAGGCGCACCGGATTATAGGGCGCATTAAAGGAGTCATATTATTTCCTTGTGTTCTACATAACATGTATTGGTGGTTCTTTGGTCAAAATGTTTCATAGATTATGTTTTACAGATCATAATATAGCCGCTTTCTGACAGTTGCTTCCCGATACGCTGTTTTGTGGGCTGTCTTATTTATGTCGCTCACCTTCGACAAAGTCTTCTCCTCTTCATCTTTGTTGTAGCGGTGTAGGGTTTAAGGACGGGAGTGGAAGAAGGGTCAAAAGATAGAGCTAACTGTTTCAATGAGATTCAGACTTTACTTGAATCAATAGCGGAGCAGCATCTCCTCATCTGGAAACAACAACACCGGAAATGTGTCCCGTGCAAAAAACGTCCGACCAGAACTCTAATGACTAAAGTTCCTTGGGTGAATAATGTGAACTCACTGCACCGGTATGTTTTGGTGCTTAATGGCGAGTTTACTGACAGCTATAAGTAAGAACTTTACACCACTTTATATTAGAGATGCGGAAGATGAATGCTCCATAATAAGAAAATAGAGAAAAAGAAGAAGCCTGTCGACTACGTCCTCAGTACGGACTACAAAGGCGGAATCGCGGAATTTTTTCAGGATTTATGGTGATCTCAAATACAGATAAGCAGGTACCAAAAGGTAAGAAAAGTTACTTTTGCATAATATTGCAAAACAAAACACCAGATAATGTCTTACTTTATCCACGCACCATAATAATACTTCTATGTTTAATGTGCCGACAATCCACCAAGCGGAGCGGCGTCATAGCTTACCAAAGTCGTACTTATACATTTTGATAGATTTTGCAGCGCCGTGCGTAATGTTCTATATTTTCAATGGAACATATACAATGTTGGTGCTGTTTACTTGAGTGATATTGCCACCATACCTCTTACCACGTATCTCTTATGTTTTACTGCCATCTCTTGGTCACACTAATCATTACACCATGTACCAAATAAAAGTGTTTCGAAGTTGGTGAGCAAAACCAGAATTATTCCGTACATTAGGCGCACCGGGTTATTAGGCACACTGTCGAGGTTTGAGGAAAAATTTGATTTAAAGTGTGCCTTATAGTCCGGAAAATACGGTATATATATATATATATATATATATATATATATATATATATATATATATATATATATATATATATATATATATATATATATATATAGTATGAGAGAATATGTCCCCCATACTTAAGTTTTACCATTCCTTTCTTTCATGAAGACAAAAATATAAGTTGATGTATTACCTTATTCTGATGACTTGCAAGAATTGGAATCAGACAAAATTCACAGTAGTGCTGATAACTTCCAAATTTTCGAATGAAAAAGGGAAAAAAAAAGTCTTCCCTCCTGTCCAATACCACATGAAAGTGGTTGGTTTTTGGCATCTTATTTTTCCAGCTTTCATATTAATTTGTATACACTTTACAAGAAATATATTGACAACAAATTCCTTGTCTAACTAGTTTGTGTGTGCTAGCTTTCTAACTCTTATTTTCTTAGCGCAAGCAGGTTGGAGCAACGCTTTTACTGTTAAGACAGAAACTGTGCGGTCAGTCTTTAAACCTTTGAGAGCAGGTTTGGTGCAAAAGTCTGTTAAAATAAAAAGTTTTTCTTGCCTTCCTGATGGTCGTTTTTTAATTAATATTGAGTTTACAGCAGCCAGCGTCCATTCATTCTTCCATTTTCTACAGCTTGTCCCTTACCGGGTCGCGGGGGGTGCCGGATCCTATCACAGCTGCACACGCCATCTCACAAAATACTTGTGTGTCAATCAAGTGACAAAATGGTTGTACTTGTATAGCGCTCTTCTACCCCTTTTTAAGGAACCCAAAGCGCTTTGACAGTATTTCCACATTCACCCATTCACACACTGATGGTGGGAACTGCCGTGCAAGGCGCTAACCAGGACCCATCAGAAGCAAGGGTGAAGTGTCTTGCTCAAGGACACAACAGACGTGACTAGGTAGAAGGTGGGGATTGAACCAGAAACCCTCAGATTGCTGGCACCGCCACTCTCCCAACTTCGCCACACAGTCCCAAAAGTGACGTCACAGTGAAGATTGATGATCGCACATTTTTAGAGCTATTATTTTAATGCATGGCAGGCAATCGACTGACACACCCTTCACGATTTACCTAATGGGCAACCCAGAGTCTAACGATGTCACCAGTAATTTAACCACTTACTAGTATAGTTACCACAATCCGAGCAAAAAGAAACAAAAAAAAGCCAATGCAGACTTTGTCCTGTGTGTAAACATGGTCATAACCTGCCATCAACGTTCCCTCTAAGATGCGCGCCTGCGCAATTGCGCATTGCTCACACGTCCTCTGCGCACAGCAAATTAATGCCGCCCAGAAAATCAAAAATCACATCTGAACTTTAAACAAAATAAACACATTACAATTTATTCTGTAGGATTTTGCAATGCAACTCTATGAGTGACAAGTGACAACAAGAATGGCCCCGATGAATAAAACAATCTTTGTCAACACAGTTCAATTATCGTCTGTCGAGACACTTTACGGACAGGAATTGCATCAATCACTTTATTGAGCAAAACTGTTTGTTACCACACCAAAAACATGAATAAAAAAAACTTTAATCTATAAAAACTGGTATTTTTCTGCCATACAAACCAGGCTTAAACCAACTTTGTCATACGTCGAATCAACAGAAGCCGCTCCCTCTCTCACCTGCACCAACACAAGCACTCATGGCACTTAGCCTGTGTTGCGTTTATGGCCACACAAAAAAGTCGAACAACCCCAACGCCAAACAATGTGTAAATGCCAGGTTGTAACTCCTCAATCAGATGTGTGCCTGTTTTACTGCCATTTATTAAGAATGTTAATCTAAGGATATTATTCATGAAATATTGTCACAAGATTTCATAAATACTAATAAAAAGATGCATTTTACAGACAGAAAGTTACAAAAACTAAATGTAATCTCTGAAAGGGGTAACATTTCTTTTAAAAGCAGGACCCCCAGCCAGACATACAATACTAGCACATAGTTCATGAAAATCACGTTTATTGTTATTGTAAATGTAAGAGGGCAAAATCACTTATATTAGAAAATTATTTTAATAAAACATTGAAATTGTTATGATGTCAGGTTTGGGACAGTTGTGACGCTAGTGTGGGCACAGTGTGCACGTCTGACGTTGCTCACATGTGCTCCACTGAATGCTCAGGGAGTTTGTGCGTTTGCTCACACACATGAAAAATTAAGAGGGAACATTGCCTGCCATGACAGTTTTTTGTATTATTTATCAGTGTTTTGTGTTCAGTTAGTGTAACCACAGGGATCTAACGGTATCAAAATCTTTAGGTAGTGAATTAGTGTGAATTATATTTATATAGCGCTTTTTCTCTAGTGACTCAAAGCGCTTTACAAAGTGAAAGTGAAACCCAATATCTAATTTTTACATATAAACCAGTGTGGGTGGCACTGGGAGCAGGTGGGTAAAGTGTCTTGCCCAAGGACACAACGGCAGTGACTAGGATGGCGTAAGCGGGAATCGAACCTGCAACCCTCAAGTTGCTGACACGGCCGCTCTACCAACCGAGTTATACCATGATAAAATATTATCATGGTATTAAGGCCACGGTACGATATTAAAATATTTAAACATACCATAGTGTGTAAAAGGAAGTGGCAGGAATGTTTAGGATAACCATACTTACTGTAATTGAACAAAAATATAATGCTGAATTGTTGTATTCATATTTATAACTACAAACAAACAAGAATTTTTATGTGCAAAGAATTGTGCGGGGACATCCACTGTGTCCCTCAACTTTTACTTTCTAAAAAAGCAGAGTCCTCTACAGTGGACATTTTTTCTATCAGTGTAAAATATGAAGTTTCTCTGAAAAATTAAGTCACATTAAAATTTTTAATAGTGTAAATACCGCACAGATATGCATTTATCTTTGCTGACTTATTCTTTTCCAAATGATGGTAACTTATTAAGTATTTCGGTGTGCAGCAGCTGCTTTCCCTCGGCACGGTGCACCTTGTCTCAGTCTGTTTTGGCGTGGATCGCTTGAGACCATTGTGGCGCGTTTTGATACCTCCGCCACAGAGGTTATGTTTTCACCAGGGTTTCTTTGTCTGTTAGCAACTAGAGATGCGCGGTTTGCGGTCTCATCCGCGGAGTCCGCGTGTAAACCGTGAATAAACAGCGGGTCGGACGGGTGACATGACGAAAAAATAGATTTTAATTAGGTTCGGGCGGGTGGCGGTTGAACCATTCGGAAATATTTGATATACATGGTTCTGGGATCGGTATCCTTTACCATTCAAAGAGCCATTTAGGACTCGTGTCACAAAGCGAAGAAGACAATAGGAGACGCAAACATTCTCTAGAATGACTGCCGGCAGTCACCCAGTCAATAAGTATTAGGGCGTGCTATGAGGCCATTGGCTCTGTCGCCTTCTAAAGCATGTACGATCTGCTTGTCAGTCCAGCAACATGTTGTGTGTGCCTTCCGCAGACACACGCACACGACTGCAAAGCATACTGGGTGACACAGAGTACACTAACGGTTGTGATATGAACAATTTTAACACTCAATATGCGCCACGCTGTGAAACCACACCAAACAAGAATGACAAACACATTTCGGGAGAACATCCTCCCAGTAACACAACATAAACACAACACAACAAATACCCAGAATCCTTTGCATCCAGACTATTTTCTATTTTATACACCCAGCTAGCAGCAAATCCCCCCCCGGCGCGGTTGTGTAAAATATATTCAGGAGTTGTCATGGATGTAAAGGATTCTGGGTATTTTTTGTGTTTTGTTTATGTTGTGTTACTGTGAGGATGTTCTCCGAAATGTGTTTGTCATTATTGTTTGGTGTTGCTTCACAGTGTGGCGGATATTAGTAAGAGTGTTAAAATTGTTTATATCAAAACCATCAGTGTACTCTGTATCACCCAGCATGCCTTTCAATCTTGTACGTGTGATTGCGAAAGCTGCATACAACATGTTGCTGGACTAACAATCGGTTTGTACATGTTGTTGAAGGTGTCAAAGGCTTCAGTAAACGGCCTTATTCTGGACATCAGGATGAACACCATTGGATATTCGTGAGAACGTTAGCGGCTCCCATTGTCTTCTTTACTCTGTGAAACGGGTTTGAAAAGCTCCTTGAGTGGTAAGGGTGGCCGACTTCTGATGTATTTCAACGGGCGGTGGCGGGCGGTTCTGATAAAATGTTGGTTCGGGTGGACAGCGGGTGGATGACGACTTTGGTGATGCGGTTGCAGATGATATAATTGCCTATCCGCGCATCTCTATTAGCAACATAATGCAAAAATAAGGACAGATATAAAAAATAATATTTTCTCACATAGAATCTCACTTTTAAGGCACTGCACACACACTAATATCGCAGTCCCGTGCTGCATGGAAGATTGTAGTTTATTTTCAGACGAGCCAAAACAAAAGTGCCAAAAATAAACAACACTGACCAAGTTTGCCTTTGAAATCGGCACGCAGATGATGATGTGGTCCTGCTGGCTTCATCTAACCCGGATCTTCAGCTCTCGCTGGATCGGTTTGCAGCTGAGTGTGAAGCGACTGGGAAGAGAATCAACTCTTCGAAATCCAAGTCCACGGTTCTTTCACGGAAAAGGGTGGGGTGCCATTTCCGGGATGAGGAGGACAATCAGGACCCAAGTGGAAGAAATCAAGTACCTCAGAATCTCGTTCGCGAGTGAGGGACGAGTGGAGCGTGGGATTGACAGGCGGATTGGTGCGGCATCTGCAGTGATGCGGACTCCACATCGCGCTGTCGTGGTGAAAAAGAAGCTAAGCCCAAAGGCAAAGCTCCCAATTTACTTGGTTGATCTACGTTCCTATCCTCTTTGGGTTGTGACCGAAAGGACAAGATCATGGGTCAAGCGGCTGAAATTTGTTTTCCTCCGTCGGGTTGTGGGGCTCTCCCTTAGTGATAAAGTGAGAAGCTCTGTCAGTCAGGAGGAGCTCAGAGTGAAGCCATGAGTCCTTCACATTGAGAGGAGCCAGATAAGGTGGTTCGGGGATCTGGTCAGAATGCCCCGAACGCCTACCGGGGGAGATGTTTAGAGGGTGTCCGACCGGTATGTGACCACTTGGAAGACTCAAGACACGGTGGAGAGACTGTCTCTCCCAGCTTTCCTGGGAACACCTCGGACTCTCCCGAGAAGAGCTGGACAAAGTAACTGCGACCCGACTTCTGATAGGAAAAATAAGATGAATGGATGGATGAACCGTCACCCGTCACAGGATTATTGATAAGGATAAGCAAACCGTAATACTGTGGTATCTACAAAACTATTACATCCCTAGTCCCCACTCTTTCTTCCCTGTTTTCTCCACTTCCTGTGCTCTTCCTCTGCTGTGTTATACAGCCAGTGTGGACACTGGTGGACACACCTGATTTTGTTTAGTGATTAGGAAATGCACGTGTTGACTGTCACTATTAGAGTGCTTTAAATGCCGGACGAGGCCGGGTCATTGTTTAGTGTGTTGCTGTTTTGCATGTGTTTGTTGCTGTTGAGATAATTGTATTCATATTCTTTCCCTGTACGTTGTTTCCTGTCTTTGCATCCTTGGGTCATGCCTACTGCTAACATGCGAGTTTACGACAATGGCTGTTGTTTGCAACAGTTATGTTTGCTCTCAAAAAACAATTAGAGTATAATGTCAGATTTTAACAGCTCCTCCTGTCCACATGGACTGGTATTTAACAGAAGGGGACTGTCCATCCTACAAATTCCAATAACACCCAATAACCCTGCAGGACACTATTTTAAATAACATTTCAAAGTACACAAAATAACTGTCCTTTGGCTCAGGGCCCAGACTGTGGGGAGCAATCATGTTTGGTATAAATTGGATTTACGAGCACGGAGATGTGATGTCAAAGTGAAAAATGCAGACTTGAAGCTGGAAGACATCCAATGCTAATGATCAGAGTTCCATGGAAATGATTCCAAGAGAAGGAGGGGACTAATACTCTTGAGCCGTACAGTGTCACAATGGGGTGTTGTTTTCATTGTGTTCAAGTCATTCAGTCAAGATTGTTCTTACACTACTAGGACGACTATATCTTTGAATTTTTTGTCTATCTGGCCAGTATTTGCAGCTACATTGGTCTCAGTGACGTGCGGTGAGGTTCATGGCTGGTGAGGCACTGACTTTATCACAGTCTGATTTATAAACATATGAACCCTATAAGGTATCTTATTCACCATTTGATTGGCAGCAGTTAACGGGTTATGTTTAAAAGCTCATACCAGCATTCTTCCCTCCTTGGCACTCAGCATCAAGGGTTGGAATTGGGGGTTAAATCACCAAAAATTATTTCCGGCCGCTGCTGCTCACTGCTCCCCTCACCTCCCAGGGGATGAACAAGGGGATGGGTCAAATGCAGAGGACAAATTTCACCACACCTAGTGTGTGTGTGACAATCATTGGACAATCATACTTTAGCTAGTATAGTATAGTATAGTATAGTATAGTATGAATAAATTACACTCATTATTATCATTATTAGCGATAATACTGCTAACATTAACAATATTAAATAATCACATTTATGTACAAAATAACAAACACGACAGTACACAGTGTTGTCACTATGACAGGTGTAACACAGTGTTGTCACTATGACAGGTGTAACACAGTGTTGTCACTATGACAGGTGTAACACAGTGTTGTCACTATGAAAGGTGTAACACAGTGTTGTCACTATGACAGGTGTAACCGCGCTCCAGCGGCAGTGTTCATCCATTGTCTTTACTGTAGCATAAAAAATGCAGATGGCCTTAAAACGTCACAATACGCAGTCACCATATTTAAGTACCCAAAATAAAGACTCAACATAAATATAAATTCAATCAGATCAGAAACATTGGAGGAAACGGGATTAAAACCCGATGCAATCCCCCAAACAAATTCACTTACCAACTCGGCTAAATATCTTAACATCGACACACTCTTTCGTCGCAACTCGGCCCTGATGGTTGGCACCTATACGTTTACAATTAGTTGCAATGTTTGACGTTTGTTTTTACGATATGCAGGCAAACGACAACTTTGAAACATACCGGCTTCAGATGTCCCCAGGCCTAGCCGAATAGTCGCAAGAATGATCTCTGGGATCACTAGCGCCCTCTACCGCCCAGAGGCCGGAGAACAGGTGCCTCACATTGGGCGTCTTCGCAGCCGTTTTATGAATGCCCAGCACAAGAAATACGTTACACACATACAGTTGTTGACAAAATACACTGTACATTATACACCGCAGCTAACTAAACTATGGAAATGTATAATATAATTCATATAACAATATGGTCTCACTGCACAGCAGCCAGTAGTTAGCGGAGTCATTGCGCAATTAATCCACGGGGAGGCTCAACTGGCTGTGACTCTCCGCAAGTAATTCTCAGTATTTGAACGGCAAATGTGAAGATTAAGCGATTTTGAAAAACATTTTTTTTTTAAACTTGTAAAGTTAAATGGAAAATAACTTTATAGTATAATCACTGGATACGTATAACAATAGCATTATTTTTTTTTCTTTTTACATTTTTTTCTTTCCATTATGGCAGGTGAGGCCCCTGACTGCACGTCACTGATTGGTCTCCCCTTAAAGGGGAACATTATCACCAAACCTCTGCAAGCGTCAATATATACCTTGATGTTGCAGAAAAAAGACCATGTATTTTTTTAACCGATTTCCGAACTGTAAATGGGTGAATTTTGGCAAATTAAACGCCTTTCTGTTTATCGTTATTTTAGCGATGACGTCAGAACGTGACGTCACCGAGGTAACACACCCGCCATATTCATTTTCACATTACAAACACCGGGTCTCAGTTCTGTTATTTTCCGTTTTTTCGACAATTTTTTGGAACCTTGGAGACATCATGCCTCGTCGGTGTGTTGTCGGAGGGTGTAACAACACTAACAGGGAGGGATTCAAGTTGCACCACTGGCAAGAAATCTACCGCCAGACCCCCAGTGAATGTACCAAAGTGTCTTCACATTTGACCGGCGATGCTAAGACAGACATGGCACAGAGATGTATGGATAACCTGCAGATGCATTTGCAACGATTAAGTCAACGAAATCACAAAGGTGAGTTTTGTTGATGTTGTTGACTTATGTGCTAATCAGACATATTTGGTCATGGCATGACTGCCAGCTAATCGATGCTAACATGCTACGCTAATCGATGCTAACATGCCATTTACGCTAGCTGTATGTACATTTGAAACTGGATACCCACATTTAATGCAAAACAAACACTTACCAATTGACGGATTTAAGTTGCTCCATTGTCACAAGATGCGAAAGTCCTGATCGGTTGGTCTGCACATTTTAAAGGTGATGCTAATAAAGCAGCCATGCTATGGGCCACTTCATTAGGTACACCCACGCTATAACCGAATAGCGTCATTAGCTATTCGCTCAATAGCTTAAATTTCTTCTTCAATTTCGTTTTCGCTATCTACCTCCATACTCCGACCATCTGTTTGAATACATGCGTAATCTGTTGAATCGCTTAAGCCGCTGAAATCCGAGTCTGAATCCTAGCTAATGTCGCTATATCTTGCTGTGGTAACCGCCATGTTGTTTGCATTGGCAGCCCTGCATTACGTCACAGGGAAATGGACAGTGGTTTCGAAGATAGCGAAAATAAGGCACTTTAAAGCTTTATTTAGGGAAAATTTGGAAAAAAAATTCAAAAAATACAACAAGCTACTGGGAACTGATTTTTATTGTTTTTAACCCTTTTGAAATTGTGATAATGTTCCCCTTTAAGCAGCACACTAGGGAGAAAATCATCTAGAAATTGATTTGTACTTAAAATCTAGCTGCAAAACTTTCAATAAAGAACCAAATAAAAATTGAGCGCGACTGCAAGTTTGACCCTTAATGCCTCGTGGTCATTACTAGTGATGGGTACTTTTTCACATTCAAACCGATTTGTACTAGTGCCCTGTACCTGGGGATAGAGGCCACTATTCAATGGCACAGATTTCCAGTACTTTTATGAGTTCATGTGTAAATACATATTAATATGTTTGACAATAAAATACAAGATTTTTTTATTTCCAATTATTATACAATGGTAAACAATTCTAGAGTAACGAGAACATATTTTTTTATGATTACATTATAAATACTTTAAAGTTATTTTATTTGTTCAGTTTAAGTGCATGATGTAGACAAAAGCTCTGAAAAAAGCCAAATATTTATTTAAAGTAAGTTATTGCATATTGTTCGTTGTGGCACCTTGAGACAAGAATATGTTGACAGTCTAAAAAATAAATTTCTTCTGACATTTGTTATTTTTGCAGTTTTATGTATTTATATGTAGAAAATAAAAATAAAAATTGCAAATAGAAACCCATTCGCAATTTTGGAGAGAAACATCACAATTAGATTTTTTTCTACTAAGTCTGGGGCCAGGAGAAAAAACTTGATAGACATGATAAGCACATATGAACATGTTACGACACATAAATCACGAGACTTGCAACGGGGAGGCTTCTGCTCTGGCTGTTGAAGCTGCAGCCCCTCTAGTGCTGCTCCAGCCATTTGTTGTATAATATCCTAATCCAAATAGGTTAATTACGTCTTCAAATAATTATGCAATTTGTTATTGTTATTGATTGACATCATGTGAAGACCTCTGAGGAAGGCAAAAGTTGTAGCAAAAACTGTCACGTGAGGGTCGCATTTTAATGCGGGATCGTTCCTCCAACGCAAACATAGACACTCCGGACAACAACTAAAAGGTAAGAATGATTTAATAACAAAACACTGGTACAAAAACAGACGAAAAGAAACGCGTGGCGAAAGCACAGAAGCTAATGCTAACACTAGCACAGGATCAGGTAACAAGAAATCTAGAATTACCAACGAAACAGTTGCATACCGCAAACAAGGGACCAAGACCGACTGACGGGACAAGGCAGGCTTAAATAAGGAAGTAATTAACAAAAACAGGTGTGCGTCTGGAACCCTCAGCAGGTGAAATTAATATGTTGCCATGGTGACCAAACTGACTCACAAAAAGGTACACAAACAACAAAGGGAGTCCAAACTAACAGAAAATAACTAAACTAAACATGATCCAGACTACGGATCATGACAGTACCCCATCCTCAAGGACAGATACCAGATGTCAATAAACAAAAATAAGCAGGGTCAAGAGTCACGGGAGGGCGGAGGGAGGAATTGGCGGTGGGTCGCCAGGCCAAGTGTCCCCGAATCCACCGAGGCAAAGTCAAGTGGTGCCGGCGAGTGGAACGCCGCTGCAGCCGGCGAGGCGGGCGACCAGGGAGCGGCCACATCCGTGGCCGACAGGGAGGTGGATGCACTTGGCGTGGCGGACGACCAGGGGGCGGCCACATCCATGGTCGACGTGGAAGTTGGCACGTCGGCGCCGTCGTAACAGGCGTGGACGCAGCAGAAGACGAGGAGTCAGGCGTGGACGCAGCAGAAGACGAGGAGTCAGGCGTGGACGCAGCAGAAGACGAGGAGTCAGGCGTGGACGCAGCAGAAGACGAGGAGTCAGGCGTGGATGCAGCGGAAGACTTGTCAGGCGTGGACGCAGCGGAAGACGAGGAGTCAGGCGTGAACGCAGCAGAAGACGAGGAGTCAGGCGTGAACGCAGCAGAAGACGAGGAGTCAGGCGTGAACGCAGCAGAAGACGAGGAGTCAGGCGTGAACGCAGCAGAAGACGAGGAGTCAGGCGTGGACGCAGCAGAAGACGAGGAGTCAGGCGTGGACGCAGCAGAAGACGAGGAGTCAGGCGTGGACGCAGCAGAAGACGAGGAGTCAGGCATGGACGCAGCAGAAGACGAGGAGTCAGGCGTGGATGCAGCGGAAGACTTGTCAGGCGTGGACGCAGCGGAAGACGAGGAGTCAGGCGTGAACGCAGCAGAAGACGAGGAGTCAGGCGTGAACGCAGCAGAAGACGAGGAGTCAGGCGTGAACGCAGCAGAAGACGAGGAGTCAGGCGTGAACGCAGCAGAAGACGAGGAGTCAGGCGTGGACGCAGCAGAAGACGAGGAGTCAGGCGTGGACGCAGCAGAAGAGGAGTCAGGCGTGGACGCAGCAGAAGACGTGTCAGGCGTGGACGCAGCAGAAGACGTGTCAGGCGTGGACGCAGCAGAAGACGTGTCAGGCGTGGACGCAGCAGAAGACGTGTCAGGCGTGGACGCAGCAGAAGACGTGTCAGGCGTGGACGCAGCAGAAGACGTGTCAGGCGTGGACGCAGCAGAAGACGTGTCAGGCGTGGACGCAGCAGAAGACGAGACTTGGCTTGGTTCTTGGCATGGCGGTGCTTGGCGGCGTGGAGCTGGTACTGGTACTTGTCGTAGAGCTGGTGCTGGTACTTGTATTTGTCGTGGAGCTGGTGCTGATACTTGTATTTGTCGTGGTGCATGTACTTGAATTTGTCGTGGTGCTGGTACTGGTACTTGGCGTGGTGCTGGTACTGGTACTTGGCGTGGTGCTGGTACTGGTACTAGTCGTGGTGCCGGTACTGGTACTAGTCGTGGTGCTGGTACTGGTACTGGTCGTGGAGCTGGTGCTGGTACTGGTCATGGAGCTGGTGCTGGTCGTGGAGCTGGTGCTGGTCATGGAGCTGGTGCTGGTACTGGTAGTGGAGCTGGTGCTGGTACTGGTCGTGGAGCTGGTGCTTGTACTGGTCGTGGAGCTGGTGCTGGTACTGGTCGTGGAGCTGGTGGAGGCGGCCTAGGAGGAGGTTGCGGCTTGGCTGGGCGCAGTTGTGCCACTCCCCCCGCACCGCCCCCCAGCCCCAGCCCCCCCCCAAGGGGCGGATACCAGACGCACTTCTTGCGGTCTGGAACCGTCTTTCGGGGTGGGTGGAGGGAGGTTAGGAGGTGGGTAGAATCCTCCCCTAAAAAATTTTTAGCCAGTTCATTTTCCTCCCCTAAAAAATGTTCAGCCAGTTCATTTTCCTCCCCTAAAAAATGTTCAGCCAGTTCATTTTCCTCCCCTAAAAAATGTTCAGCAAGTGCATCTCCCTCTCCCACCTGAGATTGTGTGGGAGGACAAGAAGAAAACGTCCGTGTCGTGGGCGGGACTAGAGCCATGGGGGGCGGAGCTTGGCAATCAAAAGAAGACTGAGGAAATCTAAATTTCAAAAAAATGTCCTGGTAGTGTTTTATCTTTGAATTATAGTCTTTTGTAGGTGACTTACACCTGGAGACAGAAGGCACAACAAGAACATTATGGTCCGTGACTTCCTTAGATGACGCCGGCGGAATGATGTCATCGCCACGCGCCGAGTCAGTGACGTCATCAGAAGTGGGCGGAGTGACGTCATGAAGAGTGGATGGAGTGAAGTGGTAGCCGGAGTTCATCTTGTTATCAGCCCAATCAGAAAATTGTTTGGCAAAATGAGTGACTGGATTACCAAACATCGGCGGCGAGGAAAACTTTGCTTCTTGTGGCGTCTTGCTGTCCGGAGGAGTCTGAGGGAGCGGCGCGTCCCGGTAGCGAAGTGGAGCCCTTTTGGACGGTTTCCGTCTTCGCTGACGCGTCCGTACTGTGGTGGATCGATGTCCTCGGGCCATACGGAGGTGATCGGAATAAACTTGCCATTAGGACCCCACATCAGGTCCTGGCGCTCCAAGGGCGAGTGGCGTAGAGTCTCCGCTTCCATTGCTCTCCACGTACCTTGCTCCACATCTTCAGAGTCTATGGCGAAGGAACTGTATGCTTGGTCCTTTCTGTCACGTGGGGGTCGCATTTTAATGCGGGATCGTTCCTCCAACGCAAACATAGACACTCCGGACAACAACTAAAAGGTAAGAATGATTTAATAACAAAACACTGGTACAAAAACAGACGAAAAGAAACGCGTGGCGAAAGCACAGAAGCTAATGCTAACACTAGCACAGGATCAGGTAACAAGAAATCTATAATTACCAACGAAACAGTTGCATACCGCAAACAAGGGACCAAGACCGACTGACGGGACAAGGCAGGCTTAAATAAGGAAGTAATTAACAAAAACAGGTGTGCGTCTGGAACCCTCAGAAGGTGAAATTAATATGTTGCCATGGTGACCAAACTGACTCACAAAAAGGTACACAAACAACAAAGGGAGTCCAAACTAACAGAAAATAACTAAACTAAACATGATCCAGACTACGGATCATGACAAAAACCTGCGGCACAAATAATTCATGTGAGCGTGCAAAGTGCGTAAGCAAAAACATTTTTAGCACTTATTTATCATAAAAAAATACATAAATAGTGCTTTAAACTATGAAATCATATCAAATTATGTTGTATGGATCTTTGATTAACCACCTGAAATTAACTAATGAATTTGACCTACTTGTGCACTTTTTTACTCCAGACTTCTAAACTGCTACTGGTAAAAGCAAAAAGGAAGAGCAATGAATCTTTTTGAAATATATTTTGCAGTAATCATCTGCAAATTTAACATCTACAAAAGTAAAACAAAAAATAAAACACCCCTACATCTCTGGGTTCCTTTATATTATTTAATTTCCATTTATGGCAATGTGGCTAATCCTATTTCAGATACACAAAACTATAAAATATACACAAAACAATAAAGCCACAGTAGTAGAATAAATGAACAACTGTTGTGTATCTGTTCAGGGAATCATTTTCTGAGAAGTGAACTGTAACGTCTCCTATTCATTTTTGCAAAGTGGTCAATCACTCTGGACAGACATGGAAATATTACAGTAACTGTTATACAGTTGACCAGTGGTTCCCAACTGGTGGGTCGTGACATAAAAGTGGATTGTGTGTCATTTTCAGTGAGTTGCAGTCACATGTGTGCATGAAAAAAACAAAAGTTTAGGGAGAAATTGTGGCAACAAAACCAGATTATTTTAGCCTTTTTTCTAGTGACTATTAGTGAGTATTTTAGCAAAAGGCAAACCGACTAACAAGTTGGAGGAGAACTCAGGACAGACATGGAAATATATATTTTAAAAATCCAAATGGGGCAACAAACCCCGATATTTTTAGCCATCTTTCTGAAAACAAATACAGAAATGTTACTATTTTTTCTGGAAACAAAACCAGATGCTTTAGCTCTAGCCATTTTTCTGGTGACAAAACAAAATTATTTTAGTCAAAGTCACACCGATTAACAAGACAAGTCTACTGTGCTATTTTTCTGTGAAATAAACTTGAATGATTTAAAAATTTGGCTCACGACTTGATGATATGGAAAAATGTTTTTCTTCCTGAAGATAAACCATTGGAGAAGCACTCAACTCACACATGCTTACTCCAAATCATCATTGATGCAGAACCAGCAGACAATAACCAACATTATGTTTCATGTTGATTGGAAATTCCCCCGACAGCTCGTACAGCAAATGAATATGTTTGTCTTGATACAAGGAATAACGTTAGCTAACTTAGCATCAACTTAAGACAATGCTGTTGCCTAGTTAGGTAGGACTTCACTTACATCTCTCATTCCTCGCTTCTTCTCTGCTGCCGGCGAATAACTTTCTTAAATCCATCTAGGAGTTACAGTTTGAGTCAAATCAAAATCTAAATATTGTAATTAACAAATTGTTGTTGGCTAACGTCACCTACCTCACGCAGTGATTCGAATCCCCCCTCTCTCTCTCTCTCTCTCTGTCTCTCTCTCTCTCTCTCTCTCTGTCTCTCAACCGAAGTCTTGATCCACACGTGAATAAATTACCATATTAAGTAGCCATGTGCTCACTGTTTCGTGGAGTGAATACAGTAGCAATCAATTACCATACTAAGTAGTATGTGCGCTGTTGTCTATGTTATGTAGACTTAAAACTCTGAAGCGTTTTTTTTTTATTGGTGAAATTTTTACTCGGGCACTGCAGATCAACAGTGGGGCACGTGCCCCAGTGAAATATGTCTCGCGACGCCCCTGGCCAAAACTGTCAGGTACGGAAATAAACACACAGGTCTGGCTATAACAACAACAAATTGCTACATAAAACCCTCATTAAAACATCCATCATTATGATGCCTACATAGTTATTAAAAACACCTGGGGAAGGTAGGTTATTAAAATTCAAGCATAAATGTGTTAAAACATACAAAATCATGTGACAATAAACCAAAGGAAACAGCATGTTTGTCCACTGTAATACACCAAACACAAGATTAGGTACATCTGCACTACTATTAAGACACAATACAAATGTTTCAATTAGGCACATTTCAGGTCTGTGTGATATTGAAGAAACATGCCAATCAACTTAGCAATACTAAATGCTATTAACATAATCACTGGCAATCTAAGATTAATCAATTGCAAAATTACACAAATAAAGTAGATTTGATGAATAAATGCAGGTTCAGTTATAAACAGAGGTGGGTAAAGTACCCACAATTTGTACTCAAGAAAAAGTACTGTTACTTTAGAAGAAAATGACTCAAGTAAAAGTAAAAATAACAACTTTAGTAAGAGTAAATAAGTATTTTGCGAAAAAAACACTCCATTATTGAGTAACTTGTGAGTAACTTCTGATTTATTTTAATTTTTAATGGTTCTTGGACTACAATATGAGTTGATGTGAGTCTGCGTATGTAAAACATAACAATCATATAAAATTTATTGCAACATTTTTTCTTTAGTTAGACGTGGAATTCTTTAACCTGAAATGTGAACATTTCTATTGACACAGATGACTGCATAATGTTCTTTTTCTAGTTTGAAAGTAATTGTTAAAGATTTGTGCTGTCTTTTGGGGTGTCGTGTCAGTTTTACAGTCAGTACATTTCCATGCACTAAATATTTTGATTTGTCAAATACTTCAGTTTCTTCTATTTTCACAGCTACATGTGGAGTTGTGCCTTGTTCTCCTTATTAACAGCTGCTTCAGGCTGGGTATTGTCCCCACCCCTGAAGCATGCTATAGTCAGACCACTTCTAAAACAGTATAACCTAGACCCATCCATTCTCTCCAAATTCTGTTCAATACCGCATCTCCCTTTTTTGTCCAAGATCATGGGGAAAACTTGTCCTCGCACAACTTCCGCCATACCTGTCCCTCAATGATATTGCTGACACGTTTCAATCATGATTCAAGAGTCGCCACAACACAGAATCAGCATTATTAAAAGTTGAAAATGACATTCATATGGCCCGATGACACCAAAAATGCTGTTGTGCTTGTCCTTTTGGATCTCACAGCTGCCTTTGACACTGGACCATGCAGTCCTCGAGTACCACCTGGAGTACTATGTTGGCCTACATGGATCTGTGCTAAGATGGTTTTCCTCATATCTCTCCCAAAAGTCCTTTTCAGTAATGATTCATGATCTCTCCTCCACAGTTGCTCAACTTTCTTCTGGGATACCCCAGTGTTCAATCCTTGAGCCAATTCTATTTTCTCTCGACATGCTCCCATTAGGTTCAATCATATCCAAATCCATTGTTAACTTCCACTTGTATGCTGATAAAGTTCAGCTCTATTTTCCCCGTTGTGCTACGTGACAGAAATGCACTCAATTCACTCCCTCGCTGTCTCAATGACATTAAGCTCAATGGCTGTCACATAATGTTCTGCATTTCCATGACAGCAAAACAGAGTACATAGTTTTCAGCCCTGATGCACGTCAAAGAGCACCCTGCTTGAGCACGCCAACCCTCGCTCCTGCTGTGAAAAATCTGACTGTGATATATGACGGCAACCTTGAGTTTTAAAAACAAGTGAACTCCGTGGTTACAGCAGATTTTTTTTTTCCAGCTGAGGCTTTTGACAAACGTGAAGCCTTTTCTGCAGAGAGCAGACCTTGAAAAAGCCATTCATGCTCTCATCAGCTCTGGACAAGACTACTGTAATGCCCTCTACAGTGGACTAAATCAGTCACTCCTCCACAAGCTCCAGTTGGTACAAAATGCAGCTGCTCGCCTCCTAACTCATGCTCTAACACAGGGGTGGGCAGTACGTCGATCGCGAGTTACCGGTCGATCGCAGACGCTGTGTCAGTGGATCGCAAGCCAGGCATTAAAAAAATAGACATAAAAATGAGCAATCATCAATTTTCACCAAGACTTCACTTTCGTCAGTTGTTTGACATTCTCGGCACCCGAGGATCTTTTGAGATGACGCTGGCTGCTGCGAGCTCAAGAAAAAAAATCACTTACAGATCGGAGAGAAACATTTTTTATTTCAACAGACTCTTGGGCCATGCCTGCTGCCAAAACTCTAAAGACCGACTGCATAGTTCCTGTCTTCACCATAAAAGACCTGCTTCATTCTGCCTGTGCTAACAAAATAAGAGTCTCAGAAAGCTAGCGTGCACAAGCTAGCAAGCTACGGAGTTTGATGCCAATGTATTTCTTGTAAAGTCGTTGCACCTTTCCTGCTTCCGGCGCCTAGACCGTAGTTAAGGAGCGCAGGGGAGATACTTCTCCAGGGCCGATGGATTCTCGGGGCAACACCCTTCACTTTACCCGGCAGTGGGTCTTCACAATTCCGGACTCCAGGGCAAAATGATGAGTCCAGCATTAGTTGAAAATCGTGGCTTTTTATTTACGTCCAGCACACGGTCAAAATCCCACCCAAAAACAATAGCCACTCCCCCGCCCTCAGCGACCGCTCCCTCTCCTCTCTCGCCCACACACTCACTGACGTCACTCAACTGCTGCCAGACATTAAAGGGCCACACACCCATACGCTACTCTCATAACAAAGTGTTTAAAAACGAGTATGCAAGTTCGACAGATGAGATGCCGAATCCAACCACTTTCAAGTGGTATTGGACAGAAAGGAGGACTTTTTTTTCCTCCATTTGAAAATGCGGACGTTATCAGCACCACTGTCTAATTCCAATCAATGCAAGTCATCAGAATCAAATACACCAATTTATATTCTTGTCTTCATGAAAGAAAATAAACACCATTAACTTGTTAACAAAAATGTCTCTTTCATAAATAAATAAATATAAATTATAAATATGAATGAGGTAGATCTCCTTCACTTGGTCGATTGAAAAGTAGCTCGCCTGCAGAAAAAGTGTGAGCACCCCTGCTCTAACACATGCCCATGTTCTCTTTGCTCTCTACTGGTTCCCAGTATGTTTTAGAATACATTTTAAAATCCTTCTTTTTCTTTTTAAAGCCATCAATGGTTTGGCCCCAGTTTACTTGGCTGATATTTTAACTGTTTGCCATTCACCAAGGAATCTGCGCTCATCTTTACACACAACTTTGGAAGTACCAAGGACTGTAGTTTAAAAAATGGGGTGATCGTTTCTTTTTCCGCATCCGCACCAAAGTTATGGAACTCCCTCCCACCTGAATTGCGAGCCGTCACAGAGCTAGAAGATTTTAAATCTCTACTAAAAACATTTGTTTGAATTGGATTTTAAAGGCCTACTGAAAACCACTACTACCCACCACGCAGTCTGATAGTTTATATATCAATGATAATAATAATAATAATAATAATAATAATAATGGATTAGATTTATAATTAATAATTAATGATGAAATATTAACATTGCAACACATGCCAATACGGCTTTTTTAGTTTACTAAATTAGAATTAGAAATTTCCCGGGAGTTTCGTCTTGAAAACGTTGTGTAATGATGACGTGTACGCAAGACGTCACAGGTTTTTAGGAAGTATGAGCGCTACGCACACAAACAGCTAAAAGTCGTCTGCTTTAACGGCATAATTACACAGTATTTTGGAGATCTGTGTTGCTGAATCTTTTGCAATTTGTTCAATTAATATTGGAGAAGTCACAGTAGAAAAATGGAGTTGGGAGGCTTTAGCCTTTAGCCACACAAACACACAGTGATTCCTTGTTTAAAATTCCCGGAGGTGAAAATTTACTATGGATCACAGCGCGGTCAAGCGAACATGAATCCAGACCAAATGTCAACCAGCAGGTTTCGGTGAGAAAATTGTGGTTAAAAAGTCGCTTCTTACCGGATAAAAGCTGAGCTTGGGCCGTCCATAGCTGCCGTCGACTTCCCTGAGACACTGCGCGTCAACACACCCGTGGACACACCCTTCCGACTATCAGGAAATATTAAACTCACTAAAACACTAGCAACACAATAGAAAGATAAGGGATTTCCCAGAATTATCCTAGTAAATGTGTTAAAAACATCGGAATCCGTCCCAATGCAGTCGCGTTTTTTTTTTTTAACTGTTTTTTTGTTTTTTTTTCTAGTCAGTCGCTGTCAATATCCTCAAACACGAATCTTTCATCCTCACTCAAATTAAAAGGGAAATTGTCGTTTTCTCGGTCCGATTAGCACTTTTTGTTGGAGGCTCCTATTAAAATCAATGTGAATATGTGAGGAGCCCCCACACGTGTGAAGTCATCGTCTGCGACTTCCAGTAAAGGCAGGGCTTTTTTGTCAGCACCAAAAGTTGCAAACTTTATCGTGGATGTTCTCTACTAAATCCTTTCAGCAAAAATATGGCAATATCGTGAAATGATCAAGTATGACACACAGAAAGGACCTGCTATCCCCGTTTAAATAAGAAAATCTTATTTCAGTAGGCTTTTAAAAAAACAATTGCCATAAGTATTAATTATTACTATTTTAATGTGCATGGTATTAATCACTTTAACTTATTTGTCCTGTAAAACACTTGGTACACCATAGTGATTCTGTAAGGTGTAATTCAAATAAACCTTGATTGATTGATTGATTGATTGTAGTTTCCTTGCTTTTATCTCTAATGTGACTGTTGGCCCTATGCAGTGTGCCTCTCGTACCCTAAGAGGTGATCGTGGTCATTTCAGCTTGTTTAGTTTTATAGACATTTAAATACAGTAAAAGACGAGAATGCTACATGCTAATCTAGTGCTAGTAACTTTCAAGCTCCGGGTCTAACTACATATTTCCACTAGCCAAGCACGGATTCATCCATCTTCTTCCGCTTATCCGTGTCAGGCTTGCCTCTGACGGTTTGACTATGTTTTAGTTTTTTCCTCTGCATTTGTCTTTGTTTCCTAAGTGTGTGTAGTGTTTCCTGTCAGCGCTCTTACTTTGTTGGTTTCCTGTCTTTCTCCCTAAGTGCTGTGTTCCCCCTCAGCTGCGGCTGATTGGCACCTGGCCACACCTGGTGTCAATCAATCCGCTCCTATTTAGACCTTCCCATTCAGTCACTGCTGGATTATTGTATTGCATGTCGCACTTGTCATTGCTACCTGTTGTGTCGTATCTTGTCGTGTCAATGCAGCGTTGCGGTAAACTACGTTTGATAGCGGTTTTTAGCTTACTGTCTTTTGTTCCCTGCTTCCAGTTTGTTTTCTAAGTACATGTACGATTTCTGTTTTCCATGCTAAAGTTCCTTTTTGTTTTCTAGCTCCCATGCTAGCTCTCTTAGTTTGTTATCCGCCCACGTGCGTGCTTTTTGTTTGTACCCTTTGTTTGGTTTTGTTCTAGTATTTTATATTAAAACCATGTTTCCTTATTCAATGCCTGACTCCGTCTCTGAATCTTGGGGTTCGTCAACAACAAACTCTGACAGAAGAATCCAGCCGAATTTGAACCCTGCAGAGATATCTATGGCGGAGAGGCTTAATTTAGCTTTAAAATTAATGGCTAATTTAAAAGAGAGTTCGGCCCCGTTTCAAGCCCTCTCCCACCCACCCCTCTTGACTGTGGGCCCATCTGGGGACATCTGGGATCCGTTCCTTGGTCGTTTCAGGGTCGACCTCCTCGACAATTGCAGCGGCGTTCTTTTCGCCGTCGCCACCTGACGCTTCAATGCTGGGTGCGGGGGAACTTGGCCTGGCGGCCCACCTCCTTGTCCTCCCTCCATCCTCCCGTGACTTTGGACTGTTTTTTTTTCTAGAGGGGTAGGTTTCCTTAAACGTCTAGTATCTGTTATGGGAGGGTGGGGCAAAAGTCAGGCTTGCCTGTGACAATCTGACTATGTTTTAGTTTTTTCCTCCGCATTTGTCTTTGTTTCGTCTGTGTGTGTAGTGTTTCCTGTCAGCGCTCTTATTTTGTTGATTTCCTGTCTTTATCCCTGAGTGCTGTGTTCCTCCTCAGCTGCGGCTGATTGGCACCTGGCCAAACCTGGTGTCAATCAGTCCGCTCCTATTTAGACCTGTCTTCCCATCCAGTCACTGCTAGATTATTGTATTGCATGTCGCACTTGTCATTGCTGCCTGTCATGTCGTATCTTGTCGTGTCAATGCAGCGTTGTGGTAAGCTATGTTTGATTCCTTTTTGTTTTCTAGCTCCCATGCTAGCTCTCTTAGTTTGTTATCCGCCCACGTGCGTGCTTTTTGTTTTTACCCTTTGTTTGGTTTTGTTCAAATATTTTAGATTAAAACCATGTTTCCTTATTCAATGCCTGCCTCCGTATTTGCATCTTGGGGTTCGTCAACGACAAACTCTGACAATCCGAGGTCGGGTCACGGGGGCAGCAGCCTAAGCAGGGAAGCCCAGACTTCTCTCTCCCCAGCCACTTCGTCCAACTCTTTCAGGCCAGCCGGGAAACATAGTCTTACCAACGTGTCGTGAATCTTCCCCGTGGCCTCCTACCGGTTGGACGTGCCCTAAACACCTCCCTAGGGAGGCGCTCGGGTGGCATCCTGACCAGATGCCCGAGCCACCTCATCTGGCTCCTCTCGATGTGGAGGAGCAGCGGCTTTACTTTGAGCTCCTCCGGGATGACAAAGCTTCTCACCCTATCTCTAAGGGAGAGCCCCGCCACCCGTCGGAGGAAACTCATTTCGGCCGCTTGTACCCGTGATCTTATCCTTTTGGTCATGACCCAAAGCTCATGACCATAGGTGAGGATGGGAACGTAGATCGGCCGGTAAATTGAGAGCTTCGCCTTGCGGCTCAGCTCCTTCTTCACCACAATAGATCGGTACAACGTCCGCATTACTGAAGTTGCCGCACCGATCCGCCTGTCGATCTCATGATCCACTCTTCCCCCACTCATGAACAAGACTCCTGGGTACTTTAACTCCTCCACTTCGGGCCGGGTCCCCTCTCCAATCCGAAGATGGCACTCCACCCTTTTCCGGGGGAGAACCATGGACATGGACTTGGAGGTGCTGATTCTCATTCCGGTCGCTTCACACTGGGCTGCGAACCGATCCAGTGAGAGCTGAAAATCCCAGCCAGATGAAGCCATCAGGACCACATCATCTGCAAAAAGCAGGGACCTAATCCCGCGGCCACCTAACCGGAACCCCTCAACGCCTTGACTGCGCCTAGAATTTCTGTCCATAAAAGTCATGAACAGAATCGGTGACAAAGGTCAGCCTTGGCGTAGTCCAACCCTCACTGGAAATTTGTCCGACTTACTGCTGGCAATGCGGACCAAGCTCTGACACTGATCATACAGGGAGCGGACCACCACAATAAAACAGTCCCTATACTCTCTGAGCACTCCCCACAGGACTTCCCGAGGGACACGGTCGAATGCCTTCTCCAAGTCCACAAAGCACATGTAGATTGTTTGGGCAAACTCCCATGCAACCTTAAGAACCCTGCCAAGAGTATAGAGTTGGTCCACAGTTCCACGACCAGGACGAAAACCACACTGTTCCTATTGAATCCGAGGTTCGTCTATCCGGCGTAGCCTCGTCTCCAGTAAACCTGAATAAACCTTCCCGGGAAGGCTGAGGAGTGTGATCCCACAATAGTTGGAACACACCCTCCGGTCCCCCTTCTTAAAGAGAGGGACTACCACCCCGGTCTGCCAATCCATAAGTACCACCCCCGATGTCCATGCGATGGTGCAGAGTCTTGTCAGCCAAGACAGCCCCACAGCATCCAAAGCCTTAAGGAACGCCGGGCGGATCTCATCCACCCCTGGGGCCTTGCCACCGAGGAGATTTTTAACTACCTTGGCAACCTCTGCCCCGGAAATAGGAGAGCCTACCACAGATTCCCCAGGCACTGCTTCCTCATAGGAAGACGTGTTGGTGGGATTGAGGAGGTCTTCGAAGTATTCCTTCCACCTATCCACAACATCCGTAGTTGAGGTCAGCAGAACACCATCCGCACCGTACACGGTGTTGACAGTGCAATCCTTCCCCTTCTTAGGCGGCGGATGGTGGTCCAGAATCGCTTCAAAGCCGTCCAGAAGTTGTTTTCCATGGCTTCTTCGAACTCCTCCCATGAGTCCTATGAGCCAAAAGAACCCGACAGGACTCCTTCTTCAGCTTGATGGCATCCCTCACCGCTGGTGTCCACCAACGGGTTCTTGGATTACCGCCCCGACAGGCACCAACTACCTTGCGGCCACAGCTCCAATAGGCCGCTTCGACAATAGAGGTGCGGAACATGGTCCACTCGGACTCAATGTCCAGCACCTCCCTCGTGACATGTTCAAAGTTTTTCCGGAGGTGGGAATTGAAACTTTCTCTGACAGGAGACTCTGACAGACGTTCCCAGCAAATCTTCACAATGCGTTAGGGCCTGCTAGGTCTGACCGGCATCCTTCCCCACCATCGCAGTCAATTCACCCCCAGTTGTGATCGGTAGAAAGCTCCGCACCTCTCTTTACACGAGTGTCCAAAAGATGAGGCCGCAAATCCGATGACACAACTACAAAGTCGATCATGGAACTGCGGTCTAGGGTGTCCTGGTGCCAAGTGCACATATGGACACCCTTATGTTTGAACATGGTGTTTGTTATGTACAAACTGTGACGAGCACAAAAGTCGAATAACAAAACACCACTCGGTTTCAGATCCGGGGGTGACATTCTTCCCAACCACGCCTCTCCAGGTTTCACTGTCGTTGCCAACCTGAGCGTTGAAGACCTCCGGCAGAACAAGGGAATCACCCGAGGGAGCACTCTCCAGTACTTCCTCAAGTGTACCCAAAAAGCGTGGGTACTCTGAACTGTTGTTTGGTGCATAAGCACAAATAACAGTCAGGACCCGTCCCCCCAACTGAAGGCGGAGGGAGGGCAATGAGAATTGCCACCCCAGCCCGTCGCCTCTCACTACCGACAACGCTAGAGTGGAAGAGGGTCCAGCCCCTCTCGAGAGAAGTGGTTCCAGAGCCCTTGCTGTGCGTCGAAGTGAGTCGGACTACATCTAGCCGGAATTTCTCTACTTCGTGCACTAGCTCAGGCTCCTTCCACCCGGTGAGGTGACGTTCCACGCACAAAGAGCTAGCTTATGTAGCCGAGGATCGGACCGCCAAGTGCCCTGTCTTCGGCTGCCGCCTAGCTCTCATCGCACCCGACCTCTATGGCCCCTGCTATGGGTGGTGAACCCATTGGAGGGGGGATCCACGTTGCCTCTTCGGGCTGTGCCCGGCAGGGCCCCTTGGGAACAGGCCTGGAGCACAGATTCAATTAATTTCAGTAGGTATGGCTGGTTTGAGATACAAATGTTTTGAGTTACAACTACGGCAATGGAACGTAATGTGTTCGTAAGTTGAGGTACCACTGAAATCAAAAAGTGGGGCATACAAAAAAAAGTACAACTTTATTTTGTATTGATCAGTACGTCCTAAGTGGACTCTGATGGCCAAACCATGTGTCAAAATGATGTCTCATGCTCCATGAAATTAAGCCTGATGAATACAAAAAACAAACTGGTCATTTTGTATATTTTTTCAGTTAATGAGCTGACCTCATTCTTTGGGTGCATTGTGTTATGTACCACTGCATTTCCACTGCTATTTCGGGTTGCTGGTAATGTTTTAATATGTTTAAATGACACTTTGGGTAAATAGGATTATTAGAGACATAAAAAGTGGTGTATCTATTATAAGACTTGTAAAAGCTGCATGAAAACCTTCGAGTGTCCACAGGTGTAGCAGTCTGTCTACTGCCCCCCAGAGACAGTGAAGCGTAGTTCTAGATGCTTACTTGAAACACAATAACTCATATATTATAGCAACACAGTCGATTGTTTCAAAGGCACAAACTAGCAAATACATAGCACAAAAAAATTGGACTATTTTGTTATTGTTTGAACCCCAAATTAGACTGTTTTGGTCGAAAACTGAGGATTCCCTTGTGGTTGTGATATCACTTCCAGAATTGTCAATGTTAATAATTCCTAAACTATCGCAGCACAATCAATCATGGCAACTGCACAAACCTAGCACAAACAATTGAGACTATTGTGGCTTAATTTAAGATTAAATCAAGCCGAACGGCATCTCGTACAATGTTTAAAAGCATTGCGAAAGGCTCAGCAAACAACTCTGGAAGCTACTGACGATGACGTGGAGGAAGAACTCCCTTGTTAATCAATGGCTGGTGGATAAGGGGTGCTTCATCCCTTAGGAAGAAAACTCTTCGGGGATTAAGCAATTGCGAACCATCTCCCTCCTCAATGTGGGCGCTGATTTCTTCCTGGGGATGTCGGTTGGACAACGGTTACATGGATACTTCAGTTCAAAAAGGTGGCATTCCAGGGGTATTTGGCTGTCTCGAACACACCAGCGTAATATCCAAGATCATCGAGGATGCAAAGAGGAACCACGGAGACCTAGCAGTCCTGTGGCTTGATTTAACAAATGCATATGGAAGGATACTAGAGCAATTCCAGAAACTTTTGCGGTAGTACTTTGACTGATTCAACATGTGATTCACCTGTGGATAATTCACCACCAACTGGCAGAGACTAGAAGTGGGCATTGTCACTGGCTGCACAATTTCAGTGATTCTATTTTCTGCAGCGATGAACCTTCTTGTCAAGTTGGCAGAGAAGTTATGTTGAGGCGCATATGCTACCCATTAGAGTGTTCAAAGACGACCATACCATCTCGGCAAGATCAATGCCAGAAAGAAGATGGATTTTGGAGGACCTGATCAAGGTCACCAATTGGGCAAGGATGGAGTTTAAACCGGCAAAGTCCAGAAGTGTAGTTCTGAAGAAAGGGCGTATTCAGGACCAGTTTCACTTCAAGATCAGGGAGAACATCGTCTCAACTGTCCAAGAGAAACCTGTGACGTACTTGGGGAAGTGGTTTCAGGGCAGACCCCAATGACCAACAGAGTGTGAAGGAAATTCTTAGCCAAGCAGAAGCCTGGACGACATCCCTGGAAAAGCGCGGTCTCCCGGGCAAGTATAAGGCCTGCGGCTACCAACATTGGGTTCCCCCCCGTCTGCTCTGGCCACTCCTAGTTTATGAGGTACCTGTACTCACAGTTGAGAGTCTGGAGAGGAAGCTCAACGACTACTTGAGGAGATGGCTGGGTGTCCCAAGAAGCTTCTGTTCCATTGGACTGTACAGCACAGGTAGTAAGCTACAGCTGCAAATAACATCAGTGGTGAAAAAGTACAAGGCGACCAAAACACACCATTTTTCAATACATAATTTAAACAGTTATACATTCTAATATGTTATATCTAGCAAATGACATGTATTTTACCACTTCGTAGTACAAATCCTTCATCGTGTTGACAACTACGCCTTCGGTCTTGTTGGTTCTGTTTATATAATTTAGCCTTCTAGATCAAAATCTATTCCTTTTTTCCATCTAACCATGTCTTTTCTACTTTGAAAGGTTTGTTGAATTGTTCCAGAAAATACTTCAAGTCGGCATAATTTGCATACAGGCTTCTGCAGTTAAAATGAATTATTGACATTTTTTTGTCATTATTGATGTAATATTGCTCGTCTGTGTAATATATGTTTTCAAACCATAACTCTATTATTCTCTGACATTCCCAAACTAAATGAACAAGAGTTCCCTCAGCTGCCCGACACTTCATACATAATTTGCTATCTACTGCACCAATTTTAAACAGCCGAGAAGATGTAAAATACAATTTATTCAATATCTAAAATTACGCTCTTTGAATGAACAAGATATGTACAGTAAGTCAGGTAATGGGCAAAATTAAAATTGAAATAATATTTGTGTGGACATATCCCTGATCAAATTATGTAAATAAAGTGTTCACTTTTGTCTTTGAGACAACGACCTACTTCTTCCTTCCCAATTCAGATTCAGTCCAACATATGCTGCTTTAAATTTGTTCAATATGATTTTATGAGAATATGACACCTTGGCGACTGGGTGCACTTTGGCAAGCCAGACGGAATGCAAGATGAGCAAAAGGGTCCTCATACAAAGAATGACTTACTTCCCGCAGGCAAGGTCATCCTACCCTTTGTGTGTCAGACTGGACGTAAGTTAAATTGCACGATTGTCCGTAATTGATTGTGACTCGTATTTGCTCTCGACAAAATCTGTGTCTTGTTTTTTTAAGACGGACCTAGACAAATTCCGTGGACAGCACAAGTGCACTAACCTTGTCAACACAGATGGTGAATTGAGTTTAAAAATGTGAAAACGTGTGACAGGCTGGCAGGATGCCTGTTTTTTTTTTTTCTTTGTTAGCATAAACTGTTGCCAAACAAACAATCCCACACATTAGTGACTCAGTCTCTGTGAAGAATGGGTAATCAGATTCCGTTAATATAATCTCTGAATTTTTTTTACCTTGTCTATCGAGCCCTGTGTTCTAGGCCGACCATATTCTGAAATCCCAAAAAGAGGACAGATATATGCGTGCCAAGGCCGGGACTAGGTGAAAATTTGCCAATGATACTTGAACTTGCTTTATAAATAATATATTTATTTAAATAAAGCATTTTTTCTCCTCTGTTGACATCCATCCATCCATTTTCTACCGCTTATTCCCTTTTGGGGTCGCGGGAGGCGCTGGCGCCTATCTCAGCTACAATCGGGCGGAAGGCGGGGTACACCCTGGACAAGTCGCCACCTCATCGCAGGGCCAACACAGATAGACAGACAACATTCACACTCACATTCACACACTAGGGCCAATTTAGTGTTGCCAATCAACCTATCCCCAGGTGCATGTCTTTGGAAGTGGGAGGAAGCCGGAGTACCCGGAGGGAACCCACGCATTCACGGGGAGAACATGCAAACTCCACACAGAAAGATCCCGAGCCTGGATTTTAATCCAGGACTGCAGTAACTTCGTATTGTGAGGCAGACGCACTAACCCACTTATATTCTGTAACATTCACAGTTTTAGAAAAAGTACAGAGGTAGCAATATTCAAAATAACCTCTTGTATATAACATACACATAAATAATGCCTCAAAACAGGTTAATTATATCCTCACTGAGCTGCAACCTTATCGTGGTAGAGGAGTTTGCTTGTCCCAATGATCCTAGGAGCTATGTTGTCCGGGGGCATAAAGCCCCCTGGTAGGGTCTCCCAAGGCAAACAGGTTCTAGGTGAGGGATCAGACAAAGAGCAGCTCAAAGACCTTTATGAAGAAGAAAAAGCATGGACCCGGATTTCCCTCGCCCGGACGCGGGTCACCGGGGCCCCCCTCTGGAGCCAGGCCCGGAGGTAGGGCACGATGGCGAGCGCCTGGTGGCCGGGCCTGTTCCCATGGGCCCGGGCGGGCACAGCCCGAAGAGGCAACGTGGGTCACCCCTCCAATGGGCTCACCACCCTTAGCAGGGGCCATAGAGGTTGTGTGCAATGTGAGTTGGGCGGCAGCCGAAGGCAGGGCACTTGGCGGTCCGATCCTCGGCTACAGAAGCTAGCTCTTGGGACGTGGAACGTCACGTCACTGGGGGGGAAAGAGCCTGAGCTAGTGCGCGAAGTCGAGATATTCCGGCTGGATATAGTCGGACTCACTTCAACGCACAGCAAGGGCTCTGGAACCACTTCTCTCGAGAGGGATTGGACCCTCTTCCACTCTGGCATTGCCGGCAGTGAGAGGCGACGGGCTGGGGTGGCAATTCTTGTTTCCCCCCGGCTCAAAGCCTGTACGTTGGAGTTCAACCCGGTGGACGAAAGGGTAGCCGCCCTCCGCCTTTGGGTGGGGGTATGGGTCCTGACTATTGTTTGTGCTTACGCACCAAACAGCAGTTCAGAGTACCCACCCTTTTTGGGTACACTCGAGGGAGTACTGGAAAGTGCTCCCCCGGGTGATTCCCTTGTCCTACTGGGAGACTTCAACTCTCATGTTGGCAACAACAGTGAAACCTGGAGAGGCGTGATTGGGAAGAATGGCCGCCCGGATCTGAACCCGAGTGGTGTTTTGTTATTCGACTTTTGTGCTCGTCACAGTTTGTCCATAACAAACACCATGTTCAAACATAAGGGTGTCCATATGTGCACTTGGCACCAGGACACCCTAGGCCGCAGTTCCATGATCGACTTTGTAGTTGTGTCATCGGATTTGCGGCCTTATGTTTTGGACACTCGGGTGAAGAGAGGGGCGGAGCTTTCTACCGATCACCACCTGGTGGTGAGTTGGCTGCGATGGTGGGGGAGGATGCCGGACAGACCTGGGAGGCCCAAACGCATTGTGAGGGTCTGCTGGGAACGTCTGTCAGAGTCTCCTGTCAGACAAAGTTTCAATTCCCACCTCCGGAAGAACTTTGAACATGTCACGAGGGAGGTGCTGGACATTGAGTCCGAGTGGACCATGTTCCGCACCTCTATTGTCGAGGCGGCCTATTGGAGCTGTGGCCGCAAGGTAGTTGGTGCATGTCGGGGCGGCAATCCTAAAACCCCTTGGTGGACACCAGCGGTGAGGGATGCCGTCAAGCTGAAGAAGGAGTCCTATCGGGTCTTTTTGGCTCATAGGACTCCGGAGGCAGTGGACAGTTACCGACAGGCCAAGCGGTGTGCAGCTTCAGCGGTCGCGGAGGCAAAAACTCGGACATGGGAGGAGTTCGGGGAAGCCATGGAAAACGACTTCTGGATGGCTTCGAAGCGATTGTGGACCACCGTCTGCCGCCTCAGGAAGGGGAAGCAGTGCACTATCAACACCGTGTATGGTGCGGATGGTGTTCTGCTGACCTCAACTGCGGATGTTGTGGATAGGTGGAGGGAATACTTCGAAGACCTCCTCAATCCCACCAACACGTCTTCCTATGAGGAAGCAGTGCCTGGGGAATCTGTGGTGGACTCTCCTATTTCTGGGGCTCAGGTCGCTGAGGTAGTTAAAAAGCTCCTCGGTGGCAAGGCCCCAGGGGTGGACGAGACCCGCCCAGAGTTCCTTAAGGCTCTGGATGCTGTGGGGCTGTCTTGGTTGACAAGACTTTGCAGCATCGCGTGGACATCGGGGGCGGTACCTCTGGATTGGCAGACCGGGGTGGTGGTTCCTCTCTTTAAGAAGAGGGACCGGAGGGTGTGTTCCAACTATCCTGGGATCACACTCCTCAGCCTTCCCGGTAAGGTTTATTCAGGTGTACTGGAGAGGAGGCTACGCCGGGTAGTCGAACTTCGGATTCAGGAGGAACAGTGTGGTTTTCGTCCTGGTCGTGGAACTGTGGACCAGCTCTATACTCTCGGCAGGGTTCTTGAGGGTGCACGGGAGTTTGCCCAACCAGTCTACATGTGCTTTGTGGACTTGGAGAAGGCATTCGACCGTGTCCCTCGGGAAGTCCTGTGGGGAGTGCTCAGAGAGTATGGGGTATCGGACTGTCTTATTGTGGCGGTCCGCTCCCTGTACGATCAGTGCCAGAGCTTGGTCCGCATTGCCGGCAGTAAGTCAAACACATTTCCAGTGAGGGTTGGACTCCGCCAAGGCTGCCCTTAGTCACGGATTCTGTTCATAACTTTTATGGACAGAATTTCTAGGCGCAGTAAAGGCGTTGAGGGGTTCCGGTTTGGTAACCGCAGGATTAGGTCTCTGCTTTTTGCAGATGATGTGGTCCTGATGGCTTCATCTGTCGGGATCTTCAGCTCTCGCTGGATCGGTTCGCAGCCGAGTGTGAAGCGACCGGAATGAGAATCAGCACCTCCAAGTCCGAGTCCATGGTTCTCGCCCGGAAAAGGGTGGAATGCCATCTCCGGGTTGGGGAGGAGACCCTGCCCCAAGTGGAGGAGTTCAAGTACCTAGGAGTCTTGTTCACGAGTGAGGGAAGAGTGGATCGTGAGATCGACAGGTGGATCGGTGCGGCGTCTTCAGTAATGCGGACGTTGTACCGATCCGTTGTGGTGAAGAAGGAGCTGAGCCGGAAGGCAAAGCTCTCAATTTACCGGTAGATCTACGTTCCCATCCTCACCTATGGTCATGAGCTTTGGGTCATGACCGAAAGGATAAGATCACGGGTACAAGCGGCCGAAATGAGTTTCCTCCGCCGTGTGGCGGGGCTCTCCCTTAGAGATAGGGTGGGAAGCTCCGCCATCCGGGAGGAACTCAAAGTAAAGCCGCTGCTCCTTCACATCGAGAGGAGCCGGATGAGGTGGTTAGGGCATCTGGTCAGGATGCCACCCGAACGCCTCCCTAGGGAGGTGTAGTAGGCCACGGGGAAGACCCAGGACACGTTGGGAAGACTATGTCTCCCGGCTGGCCCGGGAATGCCTCGGGATCCCCCGGGAAGAGCTAGACGAAGTGGCTGGGGAGAGGGAAGTCCGGGTTTCACTGCTTAGGCTGTTGCCCCGCAACCCGACCTCGGATAAGCGGAAGATGATGGATGGATGGATGGATGGATGGAAGGTTAATTATATTTAAACAAAAAACAGGTAACAGCCCATTCTTCAAAATGTCTCTTCTCAGTCTAGTGGACCACTCTAATGTAAAAAATATAAATAATGCCTCAAAACATTTGAA